>NC_057803.1:154326394-154331966 GCF_018294505.1 Triticum aestivum | reverse complement strand
GACTGACCCGAAAGTCGATTCAGTCGAATGAAGTGTAGCTAAATCGGAGCGGCATCGCAAGCAAGAGCGAGAGCAAGAGCAAGAGCAAGAGCAAGAGCAAGAGCAGACCAAGCAAGGGACCGAGCGCAAGTGCAGAGCAGCAGCGCGAGTGAGAGCTAAAGCAGCGGCAACTCCTACTGATGTGGACGTCGCCGCGAGGGAGCGATACCATGGAGGAAGTGGTCAGCGATGCTGCCGTGGATGGAGCCGCACCGTGTCAGCTCGGGACCGAGCGCCGGCAGCACCGTGAGATCAAATCAAGAATAAAATGCGGCGATTAGTGTACAACCTCTTTGGTGGCGCTGATTAGGCCTCAGCTTCATCCGACGAAATGGTGATGATGATGCTCTTCCGATGCTGCAGGTGAAGACGGCGGTGTGGGAATGGAGGTGGCACGAAAGACGAGGGAAACGTCGGGGCAGCTCCTTGGAGGTGGAGGACGGGGTGGCTGAACCGGCGGGACGACGAGATCGACGACAGATCCTCATCCGATATGGTGGATGAGGGACGTCGAGGTGTTGCTGTGGACGACGTCGTCGGGGAAGAGGCTCCGACTGGGTGGCGGACAGAGGAGGGTGTGGGGCTTCGTGAGTTTTCGCGGCCTCAGTGTACGAATGGGTGGGCGGATGGGTGGGAGTGGGGAACCATGGCTTAGGGACGCGCTTGTCCGAAATCTAAGGTAAGTTACGAAAGTACCCCCACCGATTTGAGCTAGGCAGTTCTTTCGGTTCAGGGGTATCACAGGCATTTCGCGTGCCGGAATTTCACAGAGGTGGGAGTTTTCGCACGCGTTGTAATTTTGGAATAGCAAGGCGCAGGTTGAGATGGAGGGAGTTGTCGGAGCACAACGAGACAAAGATATATATTAAATATTTCGGGGTAATAAGGCGCAGGTTGAAGCGGCGGGAGTTTCGTAGCACGATAGACAGAGACGCTAGCTTGAAATTTCGGCATAACAAGGCGCGGCTTGAAATTTCGGGAGAAGAAGCTTAACGTGTACCCAAAAAACAATTCGCACCTCATCACTAGAGAGAGCTATGTCCCATTTTACTAGATTACTAGAAAATCATTCAAATACAACAAAAAAACTAAAAAATTCTGGACAACAAACATAACGTGTATAGTACCAAAATAATTTGCACTTCCCTCAACAATAAAAAACAATGTGTGTTGTCTAGCATATGGACTAAATTTGAGTACATTTTCCCTGTTTGAATGGGATTGTACTCGGGTTAGTTATACAACCATCTAAATATTATCTTCACAACACATGACATGAATATTGGAGAAGTAAATTCCTATATAAATACGACTACATGTACATTCGATCTCAAATTCGAATATATGTATAGATTTTATGTTGAATTTAAATCATATTACATGTCTAGCTAGATGTTGGGAATCTAAACCATGTATGATATACTACGTACAATGTGTTTAACAAGCACAACACTGATAACCCGCAAGTATAGGGGATCGCAACAGTTTTCGAGGGTAAAGTATTCGACCCAAATTTATTGATTCGACACAAGGGGAGCCAAAGAATACTCTCAAGTATTAGCAGCCGAGTTGTCAATTCAACCACACCTAGAAACTTAATATCTGCAGCAAAGTGTTCAGTAGCAAAGTAATATGATAGTAGTGGTAACGGTAGCAAAAGGTAACAGTAGTAAAAGTAATGTTTTTGGTATTTTGTAGTGATGATAGCAATAGCAACGGGGAAGTAAATAAGCGAAGAACAATATGTGGAAAGCTCGTAGGCAATGGATCAGTGATGGAGAATTATGCCGGATGCGGTTCATCATGTAACAGTCATAACCTAGGGTGACACGGAACTAGCCATTTCATCAATGTAATGTAGGCATGTATTCCGAATATAGTCATACGTGCTTATGGAAAAGAACTTGCATGACATCTGTAGGATCGAAAGTATGTCTAGAGGGGGGTGATTAGACTACTTGACCAAATAAAAATCTAGCCTTTTCCCAATTTTAGTTCTTGGTAGATTTTAGCTATCTTAGCACAAGTCAAGCAATCTCAACACAATTCAAGCAAGCATGTGAAAGAGTATATGAGCAGCGGAAAGTAAAGCATGCAACTTGCAAGAATGTAAAGGGAAGGGTTTGGAGGATTCAAACGCAATTGGAGACACGGATGTTTTTGTCGTGGTTCCGATAGGTGGTGCTATCGTACATCCACGTTGATGGAGACTTCAACCCACGGAGGGTAACGGTTGCGTGAGTCCATGGAGGGCTCCACCCACGAAGGGTCCACGAAGAAGCAACCTTGTCTATTCCATCACGGCCGTCGCCCACGAAGGACTTGCCTCACTAGCGATAGATCTTCATGAAGTAGGCGGTCTCCTTGCCCTTACAAACTCCTTGGTTCAACTCCACAATCTTGTCGGAGGCTCCCAAGTGACACCTAGCCAATCTAGGAGACACCACTCTCCAAGAAGTAACAAATGGTGTGTTGATGATGAACTCCTTGCTCTTGTGCTTCAAATGATAGTCTCCCCAACACTCAACTCTCTCTCACAGGATTTGGATTTGGTGGAAAGAACATTTGAGTGGAAAGCAACTTGGGGAAGGCTAGAAATCAAGATTCATATGGTTGGAATGGAATATCTTGACCTCAACACAAGTGTAGGTGGTTCTCTCTCAGAAATGTGTATTGGAAGTGTAGGTATGTTCTGATGGCTCTCTCCACGAATGAAGAGTGGGTGGAGGGGTATATATAGCCTCCACACAGAATCTAACCGTTACACACAATTTGCCAAACTCGGTGGGACCGAATGGTTAAACTCGGTCGGACCGATTCAGCAAACCTAGTGACTGTTAGGATTTTCGGTGGGACTGAGATGCAACTCGGTAGGACTGATATGCTTAGGATTAGGGCATAACGTAATCTCGGCGTGACCAATTACACAAACTCGGTGGGACCGATTTTGGTAATAAGCTTACCAGAGAGTTGGTCAGGTAAACTCGGTGGGACCGATTCGCTCATCTCGGTGAGACCGAAATGTTACAAAAGGGAAACAGAGAGTTTACATTGCAATCTCGGTGGGACCGATCGCTCATCTCGGTAAAACTGAAACGTTACGAAGGGAAACAGAGAGATTACAATCCCATCTCGGTGAGACCGAGATCCCTATCGGTGAAACCGAATTGCTAGGGTTTGTGGCAGTGGCTATGACATTTGAAACTCGGTGGCGCCGGATATAAAGAATCGGTGGGGCCGAGTTTGACTTTTGGTTTAGGTCATATGTGGATGTGGGAAGGTAGTTGAGGGTTTTGGAGCATATCACTAAGCACTTTGAGCAAGCAAGCCATTAAGCAACACCTCATCCCTCCTTGATAGTATTGGCTTTTCCTATAGACTCAATGTGATCTTGGATCACTAAAATATAAAATGTAGAGTCTTGCTTTTGAAGCTTGAGCCAAACTTTTTGTCCTTAGAATTTTGAGGGATCCACTTTCCTCATCCATGTCATGCCATCCATTGAGCTTTTCCTGAAATATTAATCTTGGAATAATGTTAGCTCAATGAGCTATATGTTGTTAGGAATTACCAAAACCACCCAGGGATAGTTGCACTTTCAACATCTTTTGTCCTACCCTCCCGTGGCAGCGGGGTCCTTACAGAAACTAAGGGATATTAAGGCCTCCTTTTAATAGAGTACCGGAACAAAGCATTAACACATAGTGAATACATGAACTCCTCAAACTACGGTCATCACCGGTAAGTATCCCGATTATTCTCACTTCGGGGTTAACGGATCATAACACATAATAGGTGACTATAGACTTGCAAGATAGGATCAAGAACACTCATATATTGATGAAAACAAAATAGGTTCATATCTGAAATCATGGCACTCGAGCCCTAGTGACAAGCATTAAGCATAGCAAAGTCATAGCAACATCAATCTCAGAACATAGTGGATACTAGGGATCAAACCCTAACAAAACTAAGTCGATTACATGATAAATCTCATCCAACCCATCACCGTCCAGCAAGACTATGATGGAATTACTCACGCACGGCGGTGAGCATCATGAAATTGGTGATGGAGGATGGTTGATGATGACGATGGCGACGGATTCCCCTCTTCGGAGCCCCGAACGGACTCCAGATCAGCCCTCCCGAGAGGTTTTAGGGCTTCGCGGCGGCTCCGTATCGTAAAACGTGATGAATTCTTCTCTCTGATTTTTTCTCCGCGAAACACAATATATAGAGTTCGAGTTGGAGTCGGAGGAGCTCCAGGGGGCCCATGAGGTAGGGGGCGCGCCCCCCACCCTCGTGGATAGGTGGTGGGCCCCCTGGCCTTCATCTTTTGCAGGTATTTTTTATATTTTCCAAAAAGTTGCTCCGTGAAGTTTCAGGTCATTCCGAGAACGTTTGTTTCTGCACATAAATAACACCATGGTAATTCTGCTGAAAACAGCGTCAGTCCGGGTTAGTTCCATTCAAATCATGCTAGTTAGAGTCCAAAACAAGGGCAAAAGTGTTTGGAAAAGTAGATACGACGGAGACGTATCAACTCCCCCAAGCTTAAACCTTTGCTTGTCCTCAAGCAATTCAGTTTACAAACTGAAAGTGATAAAGAAAAACTTTTATAAACTCTGTTTGCTCTTGTTGTTGTAAATATGTAAAGCCAGCATTCAAGTTTTCAGCAAAGATTATAACTAACCACATTCACAATAATGCTTAGGTCTCAAGTTGTCACACCCTAGTTAGCTATGCATTAGAGTGTTGCATCATGTTTACTCTTTCATCAGAAACCTGAAATGGGGATGACAGAACCCCCAGTCCCCTCTGAAACCAATTAGGGTTTACTAAAAACTTTTTCAATGAACCTGAAATGCCCTTCTAAAATGCCCATCATTTTTGTCTTGGTTCAGAACCTCTGCCAAAAGTGATGCACATTTTCCTAGGCCATCTTAGGGTTTTTGAATTAAATCATAAATATTTGAATTTGGGCATTTAGAATTATATAAAATATTTAAATGCTCAAGTATCTCCAAACTAAAATGTTTCATGTTGGAAATAATCCAACTATGGACCAGGAGTAGTTTGGTGATTTTAGGAGTTGCCTAGGTATTTTAATTAATTCAACAAAGTTGCAGAAGTATTAAAAAAACAGAAAATAGAAAGAAAATGGAAAAAACTTACCTGACGCCTGCTCCCGGCCCACCTGCCGGCCCAGCCCAGCGCCGCTCCAGCGAGCTGCTTGCCGGCCAGGCAGGCAGGCAGGTGCCCGACGGCGACCGCAGCGCGCGCCACGCACCTGCTCGCCGCCTCGCCGCTCCCCTCGCCCGGTGACGTCGTGGATCGCCCTCCCTCTCTCCCCCGAACCCCCCAGACACCCCCTCTCCTCTCCAGCTCCTCCCCCTCGCGCTCCCCCGCCATGACCGACGCCACCACCGCCGTGCCTACGTCGTAGCCGTGCTCCCCGCCGCCCGTGCGTCCTCTCGTCGTGTCCAGGAGCTCCGCCGCTGTCCACTTCATCGAGCAAGCCGAGCCCCGAGCG
>NC_057803.1:154316234-154326319 GCF_018294505.1 Triticum aestivum | reverse complement strand
CCATGACCGACGCCACCATCGCCGTGCCTTCGTCGTAGCCGTGCTCCCCGCCGCCCGTGCGTCCTCTCGTCGTGTCCAGGAGCTCCGCCGCTGTCCACTCCATCGAGCAAGCCGAGCCCCGAGCACTCGCAACGCCCGAGTCCACCGCAACGACCTCGCCCGAACCGCCGTCGCCGGAGATCCCCTTCAATGCCGTCGTCGCTCCGGTCCATCTCCGGCCGCACCAAGGGCTTCGTCGCACTCACTGTGAGCTTAGCCATCTCCCCCCCCCTCTTTTCTTGCTCCCGAGCCGTGTAGCGACCTCCCGGAGCTCAACCGCACCCACCGCCGTGGAGCTCGTCGCCGACGTGCTCCCGGTCACCCTCCGGCCACTCCACGGTGTCCATCATGCTCACCGCGTCACGTAGCACCTAACTAGCTACTCCCTGCACCTCACCGATCCCCCTAGCGACAAGTTCGACTTTGGCCGAACCACGGTGGCCGCCAAAGTCGTCGCCGGCGCCAACTCCGGCCACCCCGACCCCAACGGACTCCACCAAGAGCTGCGGCTCGTCCTCAGCTCCACTCCGGTGGTCTCCGCGACCCATTTGGCGGCCGAAACAGCCAAAACCACTTCCGCCGCCGCGTCGGGCTCGCCGGCGGCTAAACGCCGGTGCAGCCGACCCGGGTTTGACCATGGGTGGGCCCTGGTTGACTCCCCTGAGTCAATGACAGGTGGGGCCCAGCCCTGTTAATTAAACAGGTTTAGTTTTAATTAAACTTTAATTAATCTAATCACACTGACACGCGGGACCCACTGTCAGGTTTGACCCGGACGTGTCCCATTGACCTGCTGACGTCACACTGACGTCAGACTGACGCAATAATTGATTTTCTGGAATTAATCTAATATAGGAAATTCCAGAATATAGTTTAAACTTTAAAAATTCATAACTTTTATTCTGTAACTCCAAATCAGACAAATTATATATGAAAAATGATCAGAAAAATCCAATCTATCCATCTGTACTATTTTCATGCATGATTAAACAAGTTAACCTGATGTTTAATACAGAACAAGGAAAAACACTTTAAAAGGCCATGTTTGAGTTTGAAATTTGAATCTTTGATTCAAATTGGTTCAAACCCTTCTGGTCTTAGTTGCATTAGCCTAACACACTCATATTGCTATGTTTCATGCATGCATCATATTGTTGCACATTGTTTGGTGATGGTTGTGTATCGGTGTTCTTTGTGGCAGGTTCTGCCTCCGAGGAGTACCGTGATTACCCTAACGAAGAACCGTATCAGTGCATCGAACCATCAGGCAAGCAACCAACCATTTGATCATATCAATACAATCCCATGTTCTCGCTCCTGCTCTCTTTTACTGCATTAAGACAACGCGTTTCAAACTGCTGTGTGCTACGGTAGTTGAACCCACTTCCTCTGCATGACCTGTCATTGCCATAGTAACTAGATGAAACCCACTAGCATGTGTAGGAGTTGATTGAGCCATATGTATGTGTTGTTCATACCTTGCTATGCCTGCTATGCTTAGAGTCGTGTCAGGTCTGGTTCATCTGGGTGATGGGCTAGAGTGAAATGATTATGTCGGTAATGAGAGTGGTGTGGTGAACACGATTTGGTAAAGGTATCGATGAGAGGCCATGTAGGAGTACATGGTGGGTTGTTTCATTGAAGCCGACCTTAAGCACTGAGATCTGTATGTGTGATTTAAGAATCAGCTACTACCATGCATTGGGCCTGAAACCAATGGACCCTCTCGGCTTCTTATTCACCCTAGTTCTCCGTCCAGGAGTTGCAAGTAGTTTCTGGTGTTTGTAGCCTACTGGAGGCCATGGACAGCGCTGACCGTAGAGGTGGGCTGTGATGCGGTAGGTACGTGGCCGGGTGTACCGAATACCCGTTAGGTATCTCGGGAACCCTGTTCACATCGTTCGGGGCCATATGGGAAACCTCGGCCGGACTCCCTACGGATGGAACCTGGATAGGCGATAAACCTGGACTGGAGGCTTAGGTGATTAGGTAGGTCGTGGCCGACACCCACGTTGGGCTTCCGCTTGAAGGTTGCCGAGTACATGTCGTGTAAACGACGGTAAGTGGTGAGAGCGTGTATGAAGAAGTACACCCCTGCAGGGTTATCATGATCTATTCGAATAGCCGCGTCCGCGGTAAAGGACTACTTGGTTGCCTATACAGTTCATAGACAAGTAAATGGAAACTACTAAAAGCCTCAAGATAAGTGTGAGTGCCGAGGATGGCTCTTCCGTAGGAAGACGGAGGTGGATCCTCGGTAGTGTATTGAATTGGTGAGTAGTGGACTCGTGTACGCAAAATCATTTCAAGTTGGAGTCTCGTAGGTTAGCCTAGCCAAGAGTCAAAGCTGGCTTGCTGCAACAACTCCACCAACCCTTCTTGATAATATGCATGTATATAGGATCTGATGTAAGTCTTGCTGAGTACCTTTGTACTCATGTTGCTATAATTTACATTTTTACAGAAGACGCTGCAACCCCTTCTGATGGGTTCTACGTAGACGTTGACATCAATGAGTAGGCTAAGGCCCAGGTGGTGATCCTGAGCTTGTGAAGGACCACGTAGTATAGCTAGGCTTTCCAAGCCTCTTTTATTTTCTAGTTGTCTGTACTCAGACAAGTTACTTCCGCTGCTGGTTTGTATGACTGTATGACTTGAATGCTGGGTCGTGTGACCCGTACCTTTGTGTATGTTATGTATGGCTCTCTGAGCCTTAAATAAAGTACTTGTGTCATAGAGTCATGTTGTGATGCCTTGTTGTATTTGCACATATCGAGCATATTGTGTGTATGTTTGAAATGCTTGGTATGTGTGGGATCTGACTATCTAGTTGTTTATCCTTAGTAGCCTCTCTTACCGGGAAATGTCTCCTAGTGTTACCACTGAGCCATGGTAGCTTGCTACTGCTCGGGAACACTTAGGCTGGCCGGCATGTGTCCTTCTTCGTTCATGTGTCTGTCCCTTCGGGGAAATGTCACGCATTGAGTACCGGAGTCCTGTTAGCCCGCTACAGCCCGGTTTACCAGAGTCCTGCTAGCCCAGTGCTACAGCCCGGACCCGATTGCCGATGACCGACACGTTCGTTGCTGGGTCATGGATGCCTGTCTCTGTAAGTCTGTGCCACTTTGAGTTTACAACTAGTCATGTCAGCCCGGGCTCCTTAACATATGGATGCTAGCAACACTATCATATACGTGAGCCAAAAGGCGCAAACGGTCCCGGGCAAAGGTAAGGCAACACCCGTGGGGATACCGTGCGTGAGGCCGCAAAGTGATATGAGGTGTTACAGGCTAGATCGATGTGTCATCGAGTCGGGGTCCTAACAGCGTTGGCATCAGAGCCGGACTGCCTGTAGGTTCTCCAAGCCAAACTGGTCGATGTTGAGTCTAGAAATTCTTTAGTTATATGTAGGGGAATTGTTTGTGGGTTGGAACGTAAGGCTCTTTTTACTCCTTTATCTTATGACATTCTGATCTGAGTCAGTCTATTCTTCCACCGGGGGTTAAGGAATTAGGATTTATTCTCTCTATCAGGATCACGTGTTACTAATCAGTAGTACCTTATAGGTTTGATGGATACAAGCCTAGCACAGTTCTACTACCACATCATGTTGTTAGGATGGACTCAGAACTTTGATATGATGATGTTGAGTGTGTATGAAATCCTTTGTCAAATGTCTCAAAATCCTTCTTGAGCATTTACAGCTGTTATGCTGCCGAAATTTTGCTAGAAATTCTAATGCCTTTGCATTATGATTTTGTTTTCAGATGGCCACTCGCAACCTCAATCAAGTGGTTCGCCTGACTCGATGCCTAGATGTACCCGGCCATACTGCCATGTTGGTCAGGGTAATGACTGAGGCTGGATACCGTTGGTATCCTGAGTACACGGTCGAAGAGCAATTCCGAGACTTTAATCAAAGCCAGTATCTCTGCACTGTCAGGATATTTCCATCTTATCCTGGATCCACCGAGCCCCTTCACTGCTCCTATGGACTCGGGGTTACTATTGAGATGGCTGTGCAGGACGCCGCCTACACTATGATGACCATCATGCGAGTCAGGACTGGCCTATTTCGGGATTCTGATTTCCGGTATATGCCAGGATCACTTCCGGGAGCACAAGGGTATCTCCAGGCTATCTATGCTGACCCCACTCAGGAGGATTCACGGACTCGCACCACTGCTGAGATGCTCGAGGATAAGGACCGTGAAAATCGGGCCTTGAGGTTAGAGCTCTTCAATACCCGTGCTGACCATTGGGTCACATTGACTCGGTTTGCACCGGCGGTGCAAGCTGGATATTCGGATATGCGCGATCTCTATCCTGTGAGATCTGCTCTGCCAGACGTGATGGGTTGGCGTGATGTAGGAGGCATCACCCCACCTCGCGGTTCCCGCAGGCCACCGTCTGTTGGTCCAAGACCTCATCCTAGCCCCTATGGTCCACAAGCTCCGCGAGATCGTCTGTTTCCGGACGATCATGTTGAGCTTCCAGGCTATGGAGGTGACTTCTACGAGGACTACTGCGGATCGGTCTGAGTTAGTGGTAGTATCACTAGTTCGTGTTAGCTGTGTCGTCTATCGTCTTGCGTGACTCGTGGGATATGACCTGGTTTGTATCACCTTCCGGAGGTGTAGAAAAATAATGTATAGGAGCTTGGAATGCCTCCGATGAGATGTAATCCTCTTTTCACCGTAATAGTACCCTATTTGGTCTTGTACTAAACCCTGTATGGTGTGTATGACGATGGAATAAAGAAGCAGTTTCTGTATCTACCATGTCGTACGGATGATCATCTTGCATTCCGAGTTATTCCTTACATTCTGTATCCTATGTCGGAATTTTATCATTCTGACTAAATCATTGTCTTGTTTACCTAGGATGGTCAACACGCGCACTAACCCTGCTCCTCAAGAGCAGGCCGAAGGCAGTGAAGTCAGGAATGCAAATCTGCCTCATCCTCCCTCCCTAGCCGAGGTTATGATGGAAGCCGAAAGAAACAAGCGGGAGACCAACCGTTTGTTGGAGCGTATTGAACAGAACACAGCACACCATCAGAGGACTAACGTGGTGTCACTCAGTGATTTTATCAAGTTACATCCACCCACGTTCCACCACTCCGTCGAGCCTCTCGACGCTGATGACTGGCTTCGCAGTATCTCTCACAAGCTGCGTTCCGCGCTAGTAGCTGAGGCTGACAAGGTCACCTTTGCCGCATATCATCTTGAAGGCCCCGCCAGTCTATGGTGGGAGAATTATGGAGCTATGCGCCCAGCGGGCCATGTCACTGCTTGGGCTGAATTCAGCGAGGCTTTCCGTGAACATCACATTCCGGAGGGTCTCATGGACCGTAAACGTGAGGAATTTTGCAGTTTCACTCAGGGCCGACTCTCTGTGGATGCTTATAGCAGGGAGTTCGGTAACCTCGCACGATATGCAACTGAGGAAGTTTCTACCGATGTCAAGAAGCAAGCAAGGTTCTGTAAGGGGCTTAGTCCTGAGCTTCGCTGCGACCTCCGTCTGCATGAGTGCACATCCTTTCAGAAACTTGTTAACAAGGCCATCAGTGCTGAGGCTGGTCAGACTGATTATGACGCAACACGCAAGCATGGCCGTGACATGGGTTCCTCATCCGGTGTTGGTCCTCAGAAGCGCCGCGTGTGGGTGCCCAACACTGCCCTGCCACCCAGGTTCACACCGAGGCCATCCTTCCAGGCGCCTCGCCCCATACAACAGTCTGCACCAGCCAAGCCCTATGGTGGTCCAACCAACAATGCTCCTCCACGTACCAGTTCCGTGACTTGTTTCAAGTGTGGGGAATCTGGCCACTATATGCGTGAGTGTCCCCAGACCAACCCCAACCAATCTGCTAAAGCTGTTGGCCGTGGCAAGCCGACAGGGAAAGTGTTCCACGCCAAGCCGGCCACCGCTACACGTGGCCATGTCAACTGTATCTCTGCCGAAGAAGCTCAAGAGGATCCCAACGTCGTTCTCGGTACGCTCCTTGTTAATTGCCACCCGGCATCTGTTCTTTTCGATACAGGAGCCTCTCATTCATTTATATCCGAGAACTATGCTCGTTTGCATAACACCGCATTCTGTGACATGCCATCCACTATGGAAATTTCTACTCCCGGTTCTAGATGGCAGACCTCCAGGGTAAGTTATGGAAATGAAATCCAAGTCGACAGACTTGTTTTCCTTGCATCTTTGATAGCTCTCAAATTTCCAGATATTAATATCATTTTGGGTATGGACTGGATGTCAGCTCATCATGCCAAAATTGATTGCTTCTCTAGGACTGTTCAACTCACTCATCCTTCGGGCAAGATAGTCAATGTCTTGACCCGGTTAGCCGAGCGACAATTATATTCTCTTAACGCCAGCCCTTTGCCAGACCTTGAGGACATTCCGGTAGTCCGTGACTTCCCGGATGTCTTCCCAGAGGAATTGCCAGGTGTTCCACCTGACAGGGATGTTGAGTTCGTAATAGACCTCATTCCAGGAACCGTCCCGATTGCTAGAAGACCCTATAAGATGGCACCACTAGAACTAGCCGAGCTTAAGAAACAACTCGATGAGTCCTTGAAAAAGGGTTTCATCCGACCTAGTTCATCTCCGTGGGCTTGCCCCGTCCTATTCGTCAAGAAGAAGGATGGTACGGACCGGATGGTTGTAGATTATCGACCTGTCAATTTGGTCACAATCAAGAACAAATATCCGCTCCCCAGGATCAACGACCTGTATGATCAGCTCGCTGGATCCTCAGTCTTCTCCAAGATGGATTTGAGGTTGGGCTACCATCAAATCAAAATCAGAAACGGGGACATTCCTAAAACGGCCTTTGTTACTCGTTATGGCCAATACGAGTACACCGTCATGTCCTTCGGTTTAACCAACGCTCCAGCCACCTTTTCTCGGTTAATGAACTCAATCTTCATGGAGTATTTGGATAAATTCGTCGTGGTTTATCTCGATGATATACTCATCTACTCCAAGAACGAGGAAGAACATGCCGAACATCTAAGGCTAGTGTTGAAGAAACTTTGAGAGCATCGTCTTTATGCCAAATTCTCTAAATGTGAATTCTGGTTGTCGGAAGTGACCTATCTGGGTCATGTAATATCTGGTAAAGGTATTGCTGTTAACCCTGAACGAGTTCAAGCCATCCTTAATTGGACTCCACCTGAATCGGTCAAGCAAGTTCGGAGTTTTCTGGGCTTAGTGAGCTATTGTCGTCGCTTTGTCGAGAACTTCTCCAAAGTTGCTAAACCTCTAACCGAACTCCTCAAGAAAGATAAAAAGTTCGAATGGACTCCACAATGTGAGCACAGCTTTCAGGAACTGAAAAGACGCCTGACTTCTGCTCCCGTGCTGGTACCGCCACACTTCTCTAAGGACTTTGTTATCTACTGCGACGCCTCGCGACAAGGATTAGGTTGCATCCTCATGCAAGATCGACATGTAATTGCTTACGCTTCATGGCAATTGCACCCACATGAGGAGAATTATCCTACTCATGATCTAGAGCTTGCAGCCGTAGTCTATGCACTTAAGACCTGGCGACATTACCTCCTCGGTAATCGTTGCGAAATATTCACTGATCACCAAAGTCTGAAGTACATTTTCACCCAACCGGATTTGAATCTCAGGCAAAGACGTTGGGTTGAGTTGATCACAGATTTCAACTTAGGAATAACTTACACCCCAGGGAAAGCCAACGTCATGGCTGATGCGCTAAGTCGTAAATCTTATTGTAACAACCTAATGCTACAACAAAGTCAACCGCTTCTCCATGAGGAATTTCGGAAGCTTAACCTTCACATTGTTCCTCAAGGTTTTCTTTCCACCTTGGTGGCGAAACCTACCCTTACGGACCAGATCATCAAAGCACAGAAGGTAGATCCGGGAATTTCCCGCATCAAGAGAAACATCAAGAAAGGAGTTGCGAATTGTTTCTCCATTAATGATCAAGGGGTCGTATACTTCAGGAATCGACTAGTGGTTCCCAAAGTGCGAAACCTGAGGCGATTGATCCTTAAGGAGGCTCCTGAATCTCCTCTCACCATTCATCCCGGTAGTACTAAGATGTATCAGGACCTACGCCAGAGGTTCTGGTGGACTAGGATGAAGAGAGAAATTGCTCAGTATATTGCTAACTGCGACGTCTGTCGTCGTGTAAAAGCAGAACATCAACGGCCTGCTGGCACCCTTCAACCCTTAGCTATTCCTGAATGGAAATGGGATAAAATTGGTATGGACTTCATTACCGGTTTTCCCAGGACCAAAAGAGGGAATAATGCTATCTTCGTCGTTGTTGATCGTCTTTCCAAAGTGGCCCATTTCTTACCTGTTCGCGAGAATATAACCGCTAGTCAGCTGGCAGACTTATACATCTCCCGAATAGTGTCTCTCCATGGTGTTCCTTTGGAAATCAACTCGGATAGAGGAAGTCTTTTCACCTCTCGATTTTGGGAAAGTTTCCAAAACGCTATGGGAACCCACCTTTCCTTTAGCACCGCTTTTCACCCTCAATCGAGTGGTCAAGTGGAACGCGTCAACCAGATTCTAGAAGACATGCTTCGAGCCTCTGTTATCTCGTTCGGAATGGATTGGGAGAAGTGCCTTCCATTTGCCGAATTCGCTTACAACAACAGCTATCAATCTAGCTTGGGTAAAGCCCCTTTTGAAGTCCTCTATGGACGACGGTGTCGAACACCCCTTAACTGGTCAGAGACCGGGGAAAGACAATTCTTTGGCCCGGATATGATTCAGGAAGCAGAAGAACAAGTTCGCATCGTTCGTGAAAAGTTGAAAACAGCCCAATCTCGTCAAAAGAGTCAATATGACCGAAAACATAAGGCTATGACTTTCGAGGTTGACGAGAAGGCTTACCTTCGGGTTACCCCTCTGAAGGGAACCCATCGTTTCGGTATCAAAGGCAAATTGGCTCCTCGTTACATTGGACCTTTTCGCATTCTCGCTAAACGAGGAGAAGTTGCCTACCAATTGGAACTACCTCCGCACCTCTCCAGAGTCCACGATGTCTTCCACGTTTCTCAACTTAGGCGTTGCTTCTCGGATCCTATCCGTGGAGTGGATTACGAAACGCTTGATCTCCAAGATAATCTTACATATCGAGAGTACCCCATTCGTATCCTCGATCAGGCCAAGTGTACCACTCGACGTCATAATATCAAGTTTCTCAAAGTACAATGGTCGCACCATTCTGAGGATGAAGCAACTTGGGAAAGGGAGGATCGTCTTCGACTTGAGTATCCCGCCTTCTTTCCGGAGGAACCCAAATCTCGGGACGAGATTCTTTTGAGTGGGGGTGAGCTGTCACACCCTAGTTAGCTATGCATTAGAGTGTTGCATCATGTTTACTCTTTCATAAGAAACCTGAAATGGGGATGACAGAACCCCCAGTCCCCTCTGAAACCAATTAGGGTTTACTAAAAACTTTTTCAATGAACCTGAAATGCCCTTCTAAAATGCCCATCATTTTTGTCTTGGTTCAGAACCTCTGCCAAAAGTGATGCACATTTTCCTAGGCCATCTTAGGGTTTTTTGAATTAAATCATAAATATTTGAATTTGGGCATTTAAAATTATATAAAATATTTAAATGCTCAAGTATCTCCAAACTAAAATGTTTCAGGTTGGAAATAATCCAACTATGGACCAGGAGTAGTTTGGTGATTTTAGGAGTTGCCTAGGTATTTTAATTAATTCAACAAAGTTGCAGAAGTATTAAAAAAACAGAAAACAGAAAGAAAATGGAAAAAACTTACCTGACGCCTGCTCCCGGCCCACCTGCCGGCCCAGCCCAGCGCCGCTCCAGCGAGCTGCTTGCCGGCCAGGCAGGCAGGCAGGTGCCCGACGGCGACCGCAGCGCGCACCACGCACCTGCTCGCCGCCTCGCCGCTCCCCTCGCCCGGTGACGTCGTGGATCGCCCTCCCTCTCTCCCCCGAACCCCCCAGACACCCCCTCTCCTCTCCAGCTCCTCCCTCTCGCGCTCCCCCGCCATGACCGACGCCACC
>NC_057803.1:154284568-154316017 GCF_018294505.1 Triticum aestivum | reverse complement strand
CCTCGCGCTCCCCCTCCATGACCGACGCCACCATCGCCGTGCCTTCGTCGTAGTCGTGCTCCCCGCCGCCCGTGCGTCCTCTCATCGTGTCCAGGAGCTCCGCCGCTGTCCACTCCATCGAGCAAGCCGAGCCCCGAGCGCTCGCAACGCCCGAGTCCACCGCAACGACCTCGCCCGAACCGCCGTCGCCGGAGATCCCCTTCAACGCCGTCGTCGCTCCGGTCCATCTCCGGCCGCACCAAGGGCTTCGTCGCACTCACTGTGAGCTTAGCCATCTTCCCCCCCCCTCTTTTCTTGCTCCCGAGCCGTGTAGCGACCTCCCGGAGCTCAACCGCACCCACCGCCGTGGAGCTCGTCGCCGACGTGCTCCCGGTCACCCTCTGGCCACTCCACGGTGTCCATCATGCTCACCGCGTCACGTAGCACCTAACTAGCTACTCCCCGCACCTCACCGATCCCCCTAGGGACAAGTTCGACTTTGGCCGAACCACGGTGGCCGCCAAAGTCGTCGCCGGCGCCAACTCCGGCCACCCCGACCCCAACGGACTCCACCAAGAGCTGCGGCTCGTCCTCAGCTCCACTCCGGTGGTCTCCGCGACCCATTTGGCGGCCGAAACAGCCAAAACCACTTCCACCGCCGTGTCGGGCTCGCCGGCGGCTAAACGCCGGTGCAGCCGACCCGGGTTTGACCATGGGTGGGCCCTGGTTGACTCCCCTGAGTCAATGACAGGTGGGGCCCAGCCCTGTTAATTAAACAGGTTTAGTTTTAATTAAACTTTAATTAATCTAATCACACTGACACGCGGGACCCACTGTCAGGTTTGACCCGGACGTGTCCTGTTGACCTGCTGACGTCACACTGGTGTCAGGCTGACGCAATAATTGATTTTCTGGAATTAATCTAATATAGGAAATTCCAGAATATAGTTTAAACTTTAAAAATTCATAACTTTTATTCTGTAACTCCAAATCAGACAAATTATATATGAAAAATGATCAGAAAAATCCAATCTATCCATCTGTACTATTTTCATGCATGATTAAACAAGTTAACCTGATGTTTAATACAGAACAAGGAAAAACACTTTAAAAGGCCATGTTTGAGTTTGAAATTTGAATCTTTGATTCAAATTGGTTCAAACCCTTCTGGTCTTAGTTGCATTAGCCCAACACACTCATATTGCTATGTTTCATGCATGCATCATATTGTTGCACATTGTTTGGTGATGGTTGTGTATCGGTGTTCTTTGCGGCAGGTTCTGCCTCCGAGGAGTATCGTGATTACCCTAACGAAGAACCGTATCAGTGCATCGAACCATCAGGCAAGCAACCAACCATTTGATCATATCGATACAATCCCATGTTCTCGCTCCTGCTCTCTTTTACTGCATTAAGACAACGCGTTTCAAACTGCTGTGTGCTACGGTAGTTGAACCCATTTCCTCTGCATGACCTGTCATTGCCACAGTAACTAGATGAAACCCACTAGCATGTGTAGGAGTTGATTGAGCCATATGTATGTGTTGTTCCTACCTTGCTATGCTTAGAGTCGTGTCAGGTCTGGTTCATCTGGGTGATGGGCTAGAGTGAAATGATTATGTCGGTAATGAGAGTGGTGTGGTGAACACGATTTGGTAAAGGTATCGATGAGAGGCCATGTAGGAGTACATGGTGGGTTGTTTCATTGAAGCCGACCTTAAGCACTGAGATCTGTATGTGTGATTTAAGAATCAGCTACTACCATGCATTGGGCCCGAAACCAATGGACCCTCTCGGCTTCTTATTCACCCTAGTTCTCCGTCCAGGAGTTGCAAGTAGTTTCTGGTGTTTGTAGCCTACTGGAGGCCGTGGACAGCGCTGACCGTAGGGGTGGGCTGTGATGCGGTAGGTACGTGGCACGGTGTACCGAATACCCGTTAGGTATCTCGGGAACCCTGTTCACATCGTTCGGGGCCGTATGGGAAACCTCGGCCGGACTCCCTGCGGATGGAACCTGAATAGGCGATAAACCTGGACTGGAGGCTTAGGTGATTAGGTAGGTCGTGGCCGACACCCACGTTGGGCTTCCGCTTGAAGGTTGCCGAGTACATGTCGTGTAAGCGACGGTAAGTGGTGAGAGCGTGTAAGCGATGGTGTGCTCGGTTGGGCGCTACGGCGACCGTGGCCACGACGGCGACATCGCCGGCGGCGTGGAGCTCTCGGTCGAGGTGGAGCTAGGGCCTAGAGGTCGGGAGAGACCAGGGAAGAAGGGGGAAACGCTCCGGGGGCTCACCGCGGTTGCAGTGGGCGTCGAAGCGGGCTCGGGGACGCGCCGGAGACGACGAATTTGACGGCGACGGTGGTCGGAGTCCGAAGAGGGGAACGGCGACGTGGCGGCGATGCAGGGCTTCCGGAGACCCGTGGAGCGGTGGGGAGGAAGAGGGAGTTGTGGCGGAGCTTCTGAGCTAGTCGGGGGAGCGAGGGGTGGTCGGAGACGACCGCTACGGCGAACGGTGGCGACGGTGGTGTTCGGCCGTGTGAGAGAGAGAGCGAGGGAGAGGAAGGAGAGCTCCACGCCGCCGGCGATGTCGCCGTCGTGGCCACGGTCGCCGTAGCGCCCAACCGAGCACACCATCGTGCTCCACACATCACCAGGAGCACGTAGAACGCACCAACACCTCCCCAAACCCCCTGCAACACTGATCCCGACCGCACCCGAACTCCGGCCGCCGCAGCCGAGCTCGCCGCCGTCAACTCCGGCCACCCCGAGCCCAACCACCACCACCAATAGACGCGGCTCAACCTCAGCAACACGTAGATGCCTTCCGCCGTCCATTTGGTCGCCGGAATGGCAAAAAGCACTCTCGCCGCCGTCTCGGATCTCGCCGGCGTCATGTCGCCGGTGGGGTTTGACTTGACCGACCTGGGGTTTGACCCCCCAGGGTCACTGACGCGTGGGCCCTGTCGGCCAGATGGTTAGGTTAGCGCTAACTACTGTTAGTCAACCCCCCCTGACACTGACAGTGGGCCCCAGCGCCACTAATTAGTAATTAGAATTAATTTAAATCTGTTTAACCCCCCCTGTCACTGACGTGTGGCCCCCACACGTCAGGTTTGACTTCAGCCAGCCGCAGTTGACCACTGACGTCATGCTGACGTCATACTGGCGCAATAATTATATTTCTGGATTTAAATTAAATCAGGAAATTCCAGAATATTAATTAAACTTCCAAAATTCATAACTTTTATTCTGTAACTCCAAATTGGACAAATTATATATGAAAAATGATCAGAAAAATCCAATCTATCCATCTGTACTATTTTCATGCATGATCAAACAAGTTAAATTGATGATTCAAGCAGAACAAGGAAAAGCACTTTAAAAGGCCATATTTGAATTTGAAATTTGAATCTTTGATTCAAATTTGTTCAAACCCTTCTGGCTTTAGTTGCATTAGCCCAATACACTCATATTGCCATGTTTCATGCATGCATCATATTGTTGCACATTGTTTGGTGATGCTTGTGTATCGATGCCTTTGCGACAGGTTCTGTCCCCGAGGAGTACCGTGATTACCCTAACGAAGAACCGTATCCGTGCATCGAACCATCAGGCAAGCAACCAACCATTTGATCATATCGATACAATCCCATGTTCTCGCTCCTGCTCTCTTTTACTGCATTAAGACAACGCGATTCAAACTGCTGTGTGCTACGGTAGTTGAACCCATTTCCTCTGCATGACCTGTCATTGCCACAGTAACTAGATGAAACCCACTAGCATGTGTAGGAGTTGATTGAGCCATATGTATGTGTTGTTCCTACCTTGCTATGCCTGCTATGCTTAGAGTCGTGTTAGGTCTGGTTCATCTGGGTGATGGGCTAGAGTGAAATGATTATGTCGGTAATGAGAGTGGTGTGGTGAACACGATTTGGTAAAGGTATCGATGAGAGGCCATGTAGGAGTACATGGTGGGTTGTTTCATTGAAGCCGACCTTAAGCACTGAGATCTGTATGTGTGATTTAAGAATCAGCTACTACCATGCATTGGGCCCGAAACCAATGGACCCTCTCGGCTTCTTATTCACCCTAGTTCTCCGTCCAGGAGTTGCAAGTAGTTTCTGGTGTTTGTAGCCTACTGGAGGCCGTGGACAGCGCTGACCGTAGAGGTGGGCTGTGATGCGGTAGGTACGTGGCCGGGTGTACCGAATACCCGTTAGGTATCTCGGGAACCCTGTTCACATCGTTCGGGGCCGTATGGGAAACCTCGGCCGGACTCCCTACGGATGGAACCTGGATAGGCGATAAACCTGGACTGGAGGCTTAGGTGATTAGGTAGGTCGTGGCCGACACCCACGTTGGGCTTCCGCTTGAAGGTTGCCGAGTACATGTCGTGTAAACGACGGTAAGTGGTGAGAGCGTGTATGAAGAAGTACACCCCTGCAGGGTTATCATGATCTATTCGAATAGCCGCGTCCGCGATAAAGGACTACTTGGTTGCCTATACAGTTCATAGACAAGTAAATGGAAACTACTAAAAGCCTCAAGATAAGTGTGAGTGCCGAGGATGGCTCTTCCATAGGAAGATGGAGGTGGATCCTCGGTAGTGTATTGAATTGGTGAGTAGTGGACTCGTGTACGCAAAATCATTTCAAGTTGGAGTCTCGTAGGTTAGCCTAGCCAAGAGTCAAAGCTGGCTTGCTGCAACAACTCCACCAACCCTGCTTGATAATATGCATGTATATAGGATCTGATGTAAGTCTTGCTGAGTACCTTTGTACTCATGTTGCTATAATTTACATTTTTACAGAAGACGCTGCAACCCCTTCTGATGGGTTCTACGTAGACGTTGACATCAATGAGTAGGCTAAGGCCCAGGTGGTGATCCTGAGCTTGTGAAGGACCACGTAGTATAGCTAGGCTTTCCAAGCCTCTTTTATTTTCTAGTTGTCTGTACTCAGACAAGTTACTTCCGCTGCTGGTTTGTATGACTGTATGACTTGAATGCTGGGTCGTGTGACCCGTACCTTTGTGTATGTTATGTATGGCTCTCTGAGCCTTAAATAAAGTACTTGTGTCATAGAGTCATGTTGTGATGCCTTGTTGTATTTGCACATATCGAGCATATTGTGTGTATGTTTGAAATGCTTGGTATGTGTGGGATCTAACTATCTAGTTGTTTATCCTTAGTAGCCTCTCTTACCGGGAAATGTCTCCTAGTGTTACCACTGAGCCATGGTAGCTTGCTACTGCTCGGGAACACTTAGGCTGGCCGGCATGTGTCCTTCTTCGTTCATGTGTCTGTCCCTTCGGGGAAATGTCACGCATTGAGTACCGGAGTCCTATTAGCCCGCTACAGCCCGGTTTACCGGAGTCCTGCTAGCCCAGTGCTACAGCCCGGACCCACTTGCTGATGACCGACACGTTCGTTGCTGGGTCATGGATGCCTGTCCCTGTAAGTCTGTGCCACTTTGAGTTTACAACTAGTCATGTCAGCCCGGGCTCCTTAACATATGGATGCTAGCGACACTATCATATACGTGAGCCAAAAGGCGCAAACGGTCCCGGGCAAAGGTAAGGCAACACCCGTGGGGATACCGTGCGTGAGGCCGCAAAGTGATATGAGGTGTTACAGGCTAGATCGATGTGTCATCGAGTCGGGGTCCTGACACAAGTTTACTCATATCAATAGCATAATCAACTAGCGAGCAATAATAATAAATCTCGGATGACAACACTTTCTCAAAACAATCATAATATGATATAACAAGATGGTATCTCGATAGCCCTTTCTGAGACCGCAAAACATAAATGCAGAGCACCAAGACCAAGGACTGACTAGACGTTGTAATTCATGGTAAAAGAGATCCAGTCAAGTCATACTCAATGTAAACTAACAGTAATGAATGCAAATGACAGCGGTGCTCTCCAACTGGTGCTTTTTAATAAGAGGATGATGACTCAACATAAAAGTAAATAGATAGGCCCTTCATAGAGGGAAGCAGGGATTTGTAGAGGTGCCAGAGCTCGGTTTTGAAATAGAGATGAATAATATTTTGAGCGGTATACTTTCATTGTCAACATTACAACCAAGAGATGGCGATATCTTCCATGCTACACACATTATAGGCGGTTCCCAAACAGAATGGTAAAGTTTATACTCCCCCTTCCACCAACAAGCATCAATCCATGGCTTGCTCGAAACAACGAGTGTCTCCAACTAACAAGAGTCCCAGGGGGAGTTTTGTTTGCAATTATTTTGATTTAGTTTGCATAAAGCATGGGACTGTGCATCCCGGTGACTAGCCATTTATCTCGTGAGTGAGGAGCTGAGTCCACTCCTCTTGAGAATAACCTGCCTAACATGGAAGATACGGACAGCCCTAGTTGATACATGAGCTATTCGAGCATACAAAATAGGATATTTATTTGAAGGTTTAGAGTTTGGTACATACAAATTTACTTGGAATGGCAGGTAGATACCGTATATGGGTAGGTATAGTGGACTCATTTGGAATAACTTTGGGGTGTAAGGGATTGGATGCACAAGCAGTATTCCCGCTTAGTACAGGTGAAGGCTAGCAAAAGACTGGGAAGCGACCAGCTAGAGAGCGACAACAGTCATGAACATGCATTAAAATTAATAAACACCGAATGCAAGCATGAGTAGGATATAATCCACCATGAACATAAATATCATGAAGGCTATGTTGATTTTGTTTCAACTACATGTGTGAACATGTGCCAAGTCAAGTCACTCAAATCATTCAGAGGAGGATACCATCCTATCATACCACACCATAACCATTTCAATAGCATGTTCGCACGCAAGGTAAACCATTATAACTCATAGCTAATCAAGCATGGCACAAGAAACTATGATCTCTAGTTGTCATTGCAAACATGTTTATTCATAATAGGCTGGATCAGGGACGATGAACTAATCATATTTACAAAAACAAAACAGGTCGAGTTCATACCAGCTTTTCTCATCTCAGTCAGTCCATCATATATCGTCATAATTGCCTTTCACTTGCACGACTGAACGATGTGAATAATAATAATAGTGCACATGCATTGGACTAAGCTGGAATCTGCAAGCATTCAATAAACAGGAGAAGACAAGGCAATATGGGCTCTTTTTCAGATCAACAATAATGTATATAAGAGCCACTTCAATAATTTAATTATGGTCTTCTACTATCGACCCCCAAAGGAAAGAAAAGAAATAAAACTATTTACATGGGAAAGCTCCCAACAAGCAAAAGAAGAACAGGAAATATTTTTGGGTTTTCTTTTTAATTACTACTACAAGCATGGAAATTAAAACTAGCTAAAAGCTACAACTATTTTTTGGTTTTTCTTAAGGTTTATTAAACACACAAGAAGAAAGCATAAAAGGAAATAAACTAGCATCGATGATACAAATGAAAAAGTATAAGCACCGACATCTAGCAATGAGTGTGTGAACATAAATGTAATGTCGATGGGAAATATGTACTCCCCCAAGCTTAGGCTTTTGGCCTAAGTTGGTCTATGGCCACGGCTGGCCTGGCGGGTATCCATAATAGTAGCTGGGGTCGTACTGCGATGCAGCGACTATCGCCTGCTGAGCTGCAGCGTGGCGACGAGCGGCCTCCGCTCTCCTCTCGTACCCATTTGCCTCCTCTTTGGTAATAGTATATCTTCCTTTTGCCTGATGATCAAAGAAGACAGGAGCAGGGAGAGTAATATGGACAGCACGGCGTCTGTCAAAGATTAGTCGATACTGGAGAGGTGATTCATTCCTCTCGACAAACTGGTGGTGAACCATAGCATTAAAGTCTAGGTAAGCAGGAGGTAATTCAATATCATCTTCGTGTATGGGTATACCAAGAAAATTAGCTATGCGGGTTGCATAAATTCCTCCAAAGAAATCTCCATTAAATCTATTAAGATGCAACCTACGTGCAATAATGGCTCCCAGATTATAAGATTTATCTCCTAACACAGCACTCCTAAGAATACTGAGGTCAGGGACACACATGTGACATGCCTCATCTTTACCATTAATGCATCTACCTATGAAGAGAGCAAAATAACGTATAGCAGGAAAGTGAATGCTCCCTATGGTGGCTTGTGTTATATCTCTAGATTCTCCCATAGTTATGCTAGCAATAAAATCTCTAAATTCAGATTTGCGAGGATCCCTTATACTACACCATTGTGGAAGTTTGCAAGCAGTGGTAAAATCCTCTAAGTCCATAGTATAAGAATTTTCATAGAGATCAAACAGGACAGTTGGAGAATTACGTGAAGATGAAAATTCAAACCTCCTCACAAAGGTACTAGTGAGATTGTGATACCGGTTGCACTTCTCTTCTTCGAAGCTCACAAGATCGGCGTTACGCAAATATGCATTGAATTCTTCCTTAATTCCTGCTCGATCCATAAAGTTTTCAGAAGGCCATTCACAAGGACGCACTGGGGCGTCTCTTGGTGGCTCTTCATCAACATCGCGCATTGCAAGCCTGGGTCCTTGCTTCCTTGAGGAACCACCTTGGAACATTTTCCTAAGCATTTTTCTTCCTCTGAAAAATTCTGAAAAAAATTTAGTAACTTCAAAATAAAAGTAAATCAAACTCAATAATATAGATAGCAACTACTCCTACAAGTGCCTAGAGCCTATATCATGCATCAAAACTACTTGGAACCATATAAATTTGACATGCAAGCTCAAGAACATGATCACCTAGGCAGCATAAATTTACAATGAATAAAGCACTAGAACAAAAACTAATTGGACCAATGGAGGAGTCACATACCAAGGAACAATCTCCCCAAGCAGTTTTGTGAGAGGTGCTTTGAGCAAGGAGATCGAAAATGGCAGCAAAAGGAGCTTGGACTCGGGTTTGAGGTTATTCGTGTTTGAGGGAGGAAGAAGGAGTGTGTGGGTGAAAGGATAAGCGGAGGAGGGCCACCGTGGGCCCACGAGGCAGGGGGCGCGCCCAGGGGGTAGGGCGCGCCCTCCACCCTTGTGGGCAGGTGGTTGACCCCCCCTCCTGTGTTCTCAGTGCCAAATATTCTAGAAAAAATCATATTTAAATTTCAGGGCATTTGGAGAACTTTTATTTTCGGGGTATTTTTATATTGCACGGATAATCAGATAACAGACAGAAAAATATTTATTTTTATTTTATTTAATATAAATAACAGAAAGTAAAAGTGGGGTACAGAAAGTTGTGCCTTCTAGTTTCATCCATCTCATGATCATCAAAAGGAATCCACTAACAAGGTTGATCAAGTCTTGATAACGAACTCATTCCGAATAACATGGAATCGGAGAAATTTCGAATAACACTATGTTACCTCAACGGGGATATGCACATCCCCAATAATAAGAATATCATATTTCTTCTTGACAGTAGGAAGAGGAAATTCAAAACCTCCAAATATAATCGATGGAATTTTTCCAATAGAATTGATACTGTGGACTTGAGGTTGTTTCCTCGGAAAGTGTACCGTATGCTCATTACCATTAACATGAAAAGTGACATTGCCTTTAGTGCAATCAATAACAGCCCCTGCAGTATTCAAAAAGGGTCTTCCAGGAATAATAGACATACTATCGTCCTCGGGAATATCAAGAATAACAAAGTCCGTTAAAATAGTAACGTCTGCAACTACAACAGGCACATCCTCACAAATACCGACAGGTATAGCAGTTGATTTATCAGCCATTTGCAAAGATATTTTAGTAGGTGTAAACTTATTCAAATCAAGTCTACGATATAAAGAGAGAGGCATAACACTAACACCGACTCCAAGATCACATAAAGCAGTTTTAATGTAGTTTCTTTTAATGGAGCATGGTATAGTGGGTACTCCTGGATCTCCAAGTTTCTTTGGTATTCCACCCTTAAAAGTATAATTAGCAAGGATGGTGGAAATTTCAGCTTCCAGTATCTTTCTCTTATTTGTAACAATATCTTTCATATACTTAGCATAAGGATTCATTTTGAGCATATCAGTTAATCGCATACGCAAAAAGATAGGTCTAATCATTTCAGCAAAGCGCTCAAAATCCTCATCATCCTTTTTCTTGGATGGTTTGGGAGGAAAAGGCATGGGTTTCTTAACCCATGGTTCCCTTTCTTTACCATGTTTCCTAGCAACAAAATCTTTATTATCATAACGTTGATTCTTTGATTGTGGGTTATCAAGATCAACAACAGGTTCAATTTCTATATCATTATCATTGCTAGGTTAAGCATCATCATGAACATTATTATTAACATTATCACTAGTTTCAGGTTCATTACCAGATTGAGTTTCAACATTAGAAATAGAAATTTCATTTGGATTCTCAGGTGTTTCAGTAATAGGTTCACTAGAAGCATGCGACTAGGTGCATCTATATTATTTCTCTGAGAATCTTGCTCAATTCTCTTAGGGTGGCCTTCAGGATACAAAGGTTCCTGAGTCATTCTACCAGTTCTAGTAGCCACTCTAACAGCATTATCATTATTCTTACTATTCAATTCATTGAGCAAATCATTTTGAGCTTTAAGTACTTGTTCTACTTGAGTGGTAACCATAGAAGCATGTTTACTAATAAGTTTAAGTTCACTTTTAACATTAGCCATATAATCACCCAAGTGTTCAAGCATATTTGAATTGTATTTAAATTGTTTACCAAAATAAGCATTAAAGTCTTCTTGCTTAGCCATAAATTTATCAAACTCATCTAAGCATGGGCTAGCAAACTTAGTAAATGGGATTTCAGCTTTATCATATCTATAGAGAGAATTTACCTTTACTACATGTGTCGGGTTATCAAGACCACGAGTTTCTTCAATAGGTAATGGATTAAGATCATATGTTTCTTCAATAGGCGGTAAATTAAGACCATGTATTTCTTCAATAGGAGGCAAATTCTTAACATCTTCAGCTTTAATACCTTTTTCTTTCATAGATTTCTTTGCCTCTTGCATATCTTCAGGACTGAGAAATAGAATACCTCTCTTCTTCGGAGTTGGTTTAGGAATAGGCTCAGGAATTGGCTCCGGAGGTGTCCAATTATTTTTGTTTGTCAACATATTATTCAATAGAATTTTAGCTTCATCCGGTTTTCTTTCCTTGAAAACAGAACCAACACAACTATCCAGGTAATCTCTGGAAGCACCGGTTAGTCCATTATAAAAGATATCTAGTATTTCATTTTTCTTAAGAGGATGATCAGGCAAAGCATTAAGTAATTGGAGAAGCATCCCCCAAGCTTGTGGGAGACTCTCTTCTTTAATTTGCACAAAATTATATATATATATATATATATATATCCCTTAAAGTAGCTTGTTTCTTATGAGCAGGGAAATATTTAGCAGAGAAGTAATAAATCATATCCTGGGGACTACGCACACAACCAGGATCAAGAGAATTAAACCATATCTTAGAATCACCCTTTAATGAGAACGGAAATATTTTAAGGATATAAAAGTAACGAGTTCTCTCATCAGTAGTGAACAGGGTGGTTGTATCATTTAATTTAGTAAGATGTGCCACAACAGTTTTAGATTCATAGCCATGAAAAGGATCAGATTCAACTAAAGTAATTATATCAGGATCAACAGAGAATTCATAATCCTTATCGGTAACACAGATAGGTGAAGTAGCAAAAGCAGGGTCAAGTTTCATTCTAGCATTTAGAGATTGCTTATTCCATTTAGCTAATAACCTCTTGAGTTCGTATCTATCTTTGCAAGATAAAATAGCTAAAGAAGCTTCTTTATCAAAAACATAACCCTCAGGAATAACAGGCAAGTCTTCATCATCAATTTCATCAGTATTATTAGATTCAATATTTTCAATCTCTCTAGCCCTAGCAAGTTGTTCATCAAGAAATTCACCAAGTGGCACAGTAGTATCAAGCATAGAAGTAGTTTCATCATAAGTATCATGTATAGCAGAAGTGGCATCATCAATAACATGCGACATATCAGAACGAATAGCAGACGCAGGTTTAGGTGTCGCGAGCTTACTCAAAACAGAAGGTGAATCAAGTGCAGAGCTAGATGGCAGTTCCTTACCTCCCCTCGTAGTTGAGGGATAAATCTTGGTTCTTGGATCTTTCAAGTTCTTCATAATGATAAGCAGATATAAATCCCAAGTGACTCAAGGAATAGAGCTATGCTTCCCCGGCAACGGCGCCAGAAAATAGTCTTGATAACCCACAAGTATAGGGGATCGCAACAGTTTTCGAGGGTAAAGTATTCAACCCAAATTTATTGATTCGACACAAGGGGAGCCAAAGATAACCCGCAAGATAACCCGCAAGTAGCAAAGTAATATGATAGTAGTGGTAACGGTAGCAAAAGGTAACCGTAGTAAAAGTAATGTTTTTGGTATTTTGTAGTGATGATAGCAATAGCAACGGGAAAGTAAATAAGTGAAGAACAATATGTGGAAAGCTCGTAGGAAATGGATCAGTGTTGGAGAATTATGCCGGATGCGGTTCATCATGTAACAGTCATAACCTAGGGTGACACAGAACTAGCTCCAGTTCATCAATGTAATGTAGGCATGTATTCCGAATATAGTCATACATGCTTATGGAAAAGAACTTGCATGACATCTTTTGTCCTACCCTCCCGGGGCAGCTGGGTCCTTACGGAAACTAAGGGATATTAAGGCCTCATTTTAATAGAGTACCGGAACAAAGCATTAACACATAGTGAATACATGAACTCCTCAAACTACAGTCATCACCGGTAAGTATCCCGATTATTCTCACTTCGGGGTTAACGGATCATAACACATAATAGGTGACTATAGACTTGCAAGATAGGATCAAGAACACTCATATATTGATGAAAACATAATAGGTTCATATCTGAAATGATGGCACTCGGGCCCTAGTGACAAGCATTAAGCATAGCAAAGTCATAGCAACATCAATCTCAGAACATAGTGGATACTAGGGATCAAACCCTAACAAAACTAAATTGATTACATGATAAATCTCATCCAACCCATCACCGTCCAGCAAGCCTACGATGGAATTACTCACGCACGGTGGTGAGCATCATGAAATTGGTGATGGAGGATGGTTGATGATGACGATGGCGACGGATTCCCCTCTCCGGAGCCCCGAACTGACTCTAGATCAGCCCTCCGGAGAGGTTTTAGGGCTTGGCGGTGGCTCCGTATCGTAAAACGCAATGAATTCTTCTCTCTGATTATTTTCTCCCCGAAAAAAAATATATAGAGTTGGAGTTGAAGTCGGAGGAGCTCCAGGGGGCCCACGAGGTAGGGGGCGCGCCCCCCACCCTCGTGGACAGGTGGTGGGCCCCCTGGCCTTCATCTTTTGCAAGTATTTTTTATATTTTCCAAAAAGTTGCTCTGTGAAGTTTCAGGTCATTCCAAGAGCGTTTGTTTCTGCACATAAATAATACCATGGTAATTCTGCTGAAAACAGCGTCAGTCCGGGTTAGTTCCATTCAAATCTTGCAAGTTAGGGTCCAAACAAGGGCAAAAGTGTTTGGAAAAGTAGATACGACGGAGACGTATCAAACACACACACAAACACCATTTAGACTAGTAAGGTACACGTGCGTTGCACGCATGAGATTTGGCAATCAAATTATGAATAAATACCACATTATAGCACGTAAGCTTTGAGTCATATATGCATAATGTAGATGTTTCTTTAATTCTTATAGCTCATTTCATTCAAAATCATCTAGTTTTTATAATAAAGCTAATCTATTTTAAGATTCATGGAATTGTGCGCTGTAAGGCATAAAGTAAAAACAAACAATGGCAAATCATGTAGAAAAACATTTGTGCAATTCTGATACGGAAGATTCTAGAACAAAGAAGTGCTTGTGTTTTGAGGTTTGTGCATTATGCTTAAGTTCAACCATGGAGTCTTCTAGATTGTACATGTGGTAAAATCCGGTGGAATCTAGATGATATCCAACGGCCAGTTGTGCTCAAATTTGCCATCTCTGCACCATCGGATTGGCCTCATCCAACGACCATCTTTCAAAGTTCAAGTTATCCGCACAGTATATAAAAAATATAAAATATAATATATAGGGGTATAGATATAGATATGTGATGCGAAAGCCACCCATCATCTCCAATTAGAATAGTGTGTCCATGCACAGATGCAATGTGGCCAAACGATGTCTGCCATCGATATCTCAAATACAAATCAGTCTGACATTGTTCAATGTATATACAGTACAACATGCTCGTTTCCAAACCACACCACGCATATCTCAGTTATATTCATGAATGCATGGGTTTCAAACATCATGATCACTTATTCAAATATTTGAATTCTACTTTACATTGATTATGACGTCACCTATTCTTTTACACCCACACAGTCATCTTCTCTTTATAATTGTACCATTAACTTTCTCTCATGCATGCATGCACACACAGTACCAGTCGGCATTATCCATCGCACACATGCAATCTTTTTCTTCAAGTCGGTCTCCCATGCATACACACACACACCTCCCCCTCCCCATCATATCGGGCAATCTTTATCTCTCATGTGCATGCGTAACGATCGATGTTCCTCTATGTGTGTGTATATATAGCTAGGTCTTTCACAGTTTTCCACACAAACCGGTCAATCTATATATCTAGTGAGGTCTCACCCTCTTTCCCACGTCCACATCGATCAATCTATACCTCTCTATATAGGATTACATAGCTAATACACCCACATTAATTATATATCCAACGCCCCCTCTCATCATCCATGCCTCCGCTTCATCTCTCAGACGCGCGCACAGTGGCGAAGACAGGGGCAGCAAGGGCCCTGCCTCCCCTAACATCACTATATATCGAGGCTAATATGAATGTGATCATTAGACAATTGCTAGTAAAATGGTTTAAGTTGATGAATTGGCCCTCCTCGTAAAGGATTAGCAATGCTTGGCCCCTAGCTCATTTATTTTTCATGGCTCCGCCACTACGCGCAACAGCGCACATTCTCGCCCCCTCTCTTCAAATATCGATCTCACACTTGTGCACTCCTTCATAGTCTCCCTCCACTTGGCCCCTCGCACCATCTTCTATCCCCCCACCGGATTTTTCCACATGTACAATCTAGCAGACTCCATGGTTGAACTTAAGCATAATGCACAAACCTCAAAACACAAGTGCTTCTCCTTTGTTCTAGAATCTTCCGTATCATAACTGCCCAAACTTTTTTTCTAGTTGAATTGCCATTATTTGTTTTTACTTTATGCTTTACAACGCACAATTCCATGAATCATAAAATAGATTAAGGGCTTCTTTGATTCAAAGGATTCTCAAAGGAATTTTGGAGGATTCTAATCCTTAGGAATTTTTCCTATCATGGTTGTTTGATTCGTAGGATTGTAAACCATAGAATTTTTCCATAGGATTCATTTGCACTAGATTTCATAGGAAACATCCCATCCACTCAAACCACTTTGAAAGAATCCTGCATTTTTTCTATGCAGAATCAAACACTCTGTAACATCCCAAAATTCTAAATTTTGGAATGTTATAAACAAATAGATAGATTTGATTGATTGTTTGATTGATTATCTGAAAGTGAGTGAAATTCGAAACTTTTTGAAAGTTAAATGAGAGGGAATAAAAGGACTTTCCCAAACTTTCACCTTTTTTCTTTCGATCCCCGAGAATTCAAATTTTTTTCATCACAAAACCCTGGAGAGAAGATGACATGACTTCTTCCATTTATTTAAATGACATGGGGTGTAGAAAATATTTGAATTTCATTTGGAAACTATTTCCAATTCTGAAACTTTATGCAACTCAATGATTTTCACGAGAGGAGATAAAATGACTTCTTCAAATTATATGAAATATGAGTTGGGAGTTTCAAAGGATCAAATTGAAAGTCTTTTTGAATTTATTTTCAATTTGGAGTTGTTTGAGTTTTATTCAAATTATTTTTCTCCAAAATCAAAATACATGGAAATTAGGGTAACATGATTCCCTACAACAGAAAATTGGAGAGAAATAAATTTGAAATCATTTTGATATTTCTAAAATGATTTTTATTGGATTTTATTAGACCAGTAGCACTCCTTGAATTATCTGAATTTGTGTGAAATTTATTTAATGCTAGAAAATTTTCATCTTGTAGAAAATATTTTTCTGAAAATTTTGATATATAATATGCCTATATAAAGTTTTATTTTATTTTCGTTTTTCAGTTTATTGCATGCTGTTTAAAAAAAACTCTGCACGCGCCTGAAACTAACTGTCGCCTACATACGCAACATAGTACCAGCGAGCGCCCTATTTTTTTCTTTATCCTATATGGGCCAGGCCTAGCCAGCCTTTTTTTTCTTCTTCTTAGGCGAAATTTTACACACACAAAAACTGCACCACAGCGTGCGCGCGGCCGGCCGAAGGCCTTTAGGCCCATCCGCCTCTTTTCTTCTCTGTTTCGTGTTTCGTATATTTTCGTCTACGTTTAGTCCCACATTGCCTAGCCTTTGACCTCTAAACCTCTTTTCCACCAATAAATATAGACCCATAGAGCATCCAAAAATCATCCGATTCGGGTTAAATCCATATTTTGGTTTGACTAGATTCATTTAAGAAAAATATATTTCTCCTCTCCGGCGCGACTTCTAGAAATTTTCTCTTCTCTCCAAAGTCATCTTTTGTCTGCCTTATAAAAATATCTCTCTTTATTTTTTTTCTCTTCATATACTTCCGTAGTTTATTATTTTTAGACTAATACGATAGAATAATTAGATTATCAATTAGTCTACGTATTTATACGTTAGACCTTAACCGTAGCTATTTTTCTTTCGTAAAACAGCTTGGCCCTGATATTTCAAATAGCCATAACTTTTTACTCGTTTGTCAAATCCAACGAAACCAACGCCCACTTCTTCGTTATGATCCCTTCTATCCAGTAATCCAACCCAAACATGTTTTTGAAATTTTCAAATTTCAAATTTTGTTCAGATTTATATTCAAACTTCTTTTGAACATAACTTGAGTTTCGTAGCTCCATTTGAGTTGATTCTTTTTGCAAATCGAAGCTCTTGACCTAAACTTTCTGATAAGGCCAAATTCATATAATTTTGGTACTGTTAGAAATTGTTTTATGTTGCAAGAGCTATTTGCTTGGTTTTGATGTTTTCTTAATCGACTTCTTCGATCTTTCTGATCTTTTGAGTGATTGCTTATGTATGGTTACTATTGCTTGCTTATGATAGATTGACCAGAGTGTGACGAGTAGATCTATCAACATTTTTGAGTGCGAATCATCTTCATCAACATTGCAGGCAGGTTCACACTTTGATCATATCCCTTTTCATACCCAGTTTTTATGCATTAGTTACAACCCTCAAACATTGCATGAGTAGGATTAATAACATGTGGGTATTGGGAAGTAGTTGATGAGGTAGTACCTATTACCTGTTATTTATCAAACCCTTGGGAGTTACTATTACGTTATGCTTATAGTGCCATGCTATGCTCGTAGACGTGGATTGGGTTTTGAGAGTATTCATGACAGATGTGAGATTCTTAATTAATGGTTTACTTAAGGTGGCAACTTAAACACACATCTGGGTGGATTGAGGCACCTGGTTATTCTAGGATTGCCTGTCTAGGCACCTGGGTAGACCAGGATTGCCTGTTTTTTTATGGACCGCCACCCAGGCTCAAAGGGATCATGAGATTTTTCATGCTAGAAACTTCCGTGTGCAGCCACAAGCTATTATATGCTCTAGCATAGTTGACTAAGTCATGCGAACTCTTGCAGTGGTAGACTAGCAAATGTAGGGGATGTAGGTGGTACGGTCTACCCGATCGTAAGGTGCTAGCACTTCTGAAAGACTATGTCTCGGTCATCCGTTTCTCAAACACCATGCAGTGCGAGATATCCAACGGAGGAGATCGAGTCTTGTGGGGAAAAGTGCGCAAACCTCTGTAGAGTGTATAAACTAATCATGCTTAGCAGTGTCCCCAGTTATGGACATCTTGAGTATCTAGTACTTGGATTATCATGTGAATCTCATCATGTTACTTTAAATTAAGTTTGTTGGGTTTAATGATGTTACTTAATTGGGATTGAGAATGCTGTCAACCATTCTCAATGTTCAACAACCACCATGATAGTTAAATAAAATCTATTTCTTTGTAGTAGGGAAAAATTGGCTTTTCGCAAAAACCTTATAACCATAGAGCTTTTCCACCAGCCAAATATGCATGTAGTGATAGCCTTTATTCATCATTCTCTATGGTGTGAATTTGCCAGTACATTCAATGTACTGACCCTATGTGGCTGCAACGTCTCATGTTGCAGAATTTCTTACGGCGAGTAAGTGATACGTTAGGGTTACGATTTCTACACTCAACTTTGCCATTGGTGTTGATGGGAATCCACAACCTTGTTACTTCCGCTATTTTGGATTGAGATAATAGTATTTACGTTACTTTACACATGTGATTTACCTCTGTTATAAATCCTCGAGTACTGTGTGTGTCAGCATACCGATCCAGGGATGACACTTAAGCACATAGACTTGATCCATTCGGGTCATGTCGCTACAAGATGGTATCAGAGCACATGTTGACTGTAGGACATGAGCCTAGAAACTGGCAAGCCCATAGAAAGGATTTTCTCTAAAACTTTCCCTTTCAAAAAGATCTTTTACCTCTCTTCTCTTCTGAGCTTATTCAAAAATTCCCTTTAGTGAGACCATACCCCTTTCCCCTTTTGACCCCACGAAGATTCGACTGATGAGACCACTCCAAGAAGTACAAGATATCGGACAACTAAGACCACTTCGGAATGAAGAGTATTTTCCGTGCATCTGAATAATGGAAACTACAACGGTTGAAGACCGAAGACAAGTAGAATTTGAAGGCTCTGAAGAATTCCCAGATTTGTATGACCTAGGAAGGCTACCCCTTATGGAACTTGGCAGACTATGGAAGTTGTCAATACCCGAGATCAAGGTGTATGGGAGAAAGACCGGAACATGGAGAGTTGAGAACTCAAAGTTTTGTCAAGAAAACCCTAAGGTAGGAGATATAAACTATGGAAGATAGCTCATGGCAATGACAAGGGCAGAAACACGGTTATCCGTGATGTCATCGCCACTGATACTATGGTCACCGAGCTGAGCTAAGCATGCATTTCTTCAGAAGGATTGGATGGTAGAAGGCTGATGGAGCACCTAACAGTAAGATGAAGTTTTAACCTTAGCTGGTGTATCGCCAGAATCTGGAGTAGTACATCAAGAATTTTAATACGGAGCTCCAGGAAGCCGTATTAGACAAGGAAGCATTTCGTGAAGAAGTTAGGTCCAAGAAGCTGAAGTAGCCAAGCTGGAGGAGCAAAACCTCGAGATACCGGAGATTTGTCAGGAACTGAAGGACAATAGGACCATGGTTCATGTGAAGGATGTTGAACCCAGAAGTTTGGAACGCAACTCCAGAATATTAAAGGACGTCACGAGAGACTTCGCGTCAACAGAGTTGATCTGGCAAAAGAACTTGAGAAAGACAAGTATGATTGGAAGAAGCCATTGGAGGCATGAACAAGGCTTGAAGAGTTTGGAGACGTTGAAGATTTATTGACCTTTAGAAGACCAAACCCCTGTTATATACCTACGTTAGATGCGACGTTTGTGAGCTGTCATTTGTTTGATGTTTTCCCCACAGCCACAAATAAAATCTGTCTTTTCAAAACTTTTGTTTGTATTGTGTGTATCCCTCTCTATCTCTCTTATCTCACCCCAAACCCATGGACCCAATAGAGGATGAATGAAGATGAGCTTATATTTTCTGGACCGATGAGTCAATTGGAGATAGACCGATGGATTCAGAACATGGAGGATCACATGAAGAATAACCCTATAGTCGGAAAGGATATGACCTAGCATGCTTTTCAGTGCTTTGAAAGAGGTGCTGCTACTTGGTGGAGAATGTACCAAACCATCAATGGATGGCAAGGAGTAACCACTTGGAAAGAATTTAAGTTGACTTTGCCAAAGTCTCGGCTTGTGTCCCAGAAGTTGAAGCCTTATGGAAAGGATATGAAGAAACCTTGTGCATGAAAGATTTGTGGAGAAATAGGACACACCCATAAAGAACACAAGGATGAGTGCCCCAATTGTGAAGGAAGTCACCCAGTTGAAGAATGCCCAACTAGGCAGATTACTTGTTTCTTGTGTGAAGGGACTACCCACTATCCTGCTCAGTGTCACATTTACCCCATGGTACAACGAACCACCCAGCAGAAGAAAGAAGTAATGAAAGGAGCCCTCATGGAAATTTTAGAAGAACCCGTGATGAAGGAAGAGATGGAGGACACATCTAAAGAAGACCCGAGTAAACCCTACACTAAGTCTTGCTATTCATGTGGAGAAGAAGGACACATCTCCCAGAATTGTATGAATGGTGATCTAGTAGAATTCTCGACAGAGGAAGTAGAATATGACCCACAAGAAATAGAAGCCATGATTGGCATGGAAAGATCCAGGAAGAGAAGCAGAGTGGATTCCAGGAAGGACCTGAGTCATCTCACCTGTTACAGGTGCAAGGAGTCAGGGCACTACCTCAACAGTTGCCCCAAAAGGAAACCTCGATACTTGTCAGAAGTAATATGTTTTAGTTGTAATGGAGCAGGGCACTTTGCCAGAGAATGCCCCAAGGAGAAGGAAACTTGTGCTAGATAGTTGAGTTTGCAACAAAAGAAATGGAGTAGTAGAAGTGAGAACATTTTTCTTTTATATTGAGGTGTTGAGTTGAGACATGTAATGGAGAAGCGAGAGATTGTAATCATTTGAGAATGAATAAAGTAGCATCGTTGGTACTGATATGGATTTTATGAGTTGTTACCCTATGAAGAAGAATTTTGACCATTTTTGAGGATATGAGAAATATGGTCTATGGAAGATTTGTGCATTTTAAGGGTGGTAGTACCTTGTAAGAACCCTTGACCCCTGGGAAAGATAAGGCTACTCCACTGAGTGGATTTCGGACAAAATGAATATGAATTTTGTCTCGATATGTGTGATACCCCAAGAGTATGTGGGATGAAGTTGGAGACCGTCAGTTGTTTGGACCAAATGTGATCAAGGAGTCAGAAGAGAATGTTAAGTTGATTCGAGATAGACTGAAGGTAGCTCAGTCCAGAAAAAAGAGTTATGCAGACTTAAAAACGCAAGGAGGTAGTCTATGAAATTGGAGATAGAGCATGTCTTCATGTGTTCCCTCTGCGAGGAGTTAAACAATTTAGAGTTAAGGGACAGTTGGCCCCGAGATTTGTAGGACCATACCGAGTTTTGGAGCGTATGGGAGAAGTGGCCAACAAGTTGGAGTCACCCGAAGGACTGTCAGGAGTTCATGATGTGTTTCACGTTTCCCATTTGAAGAAGTGCCATGCAGAGATGGCCAATATTCCCCTGTAAGGACGCTTGACCCTGGAAAGGATAATGATGTTCCACGAAGTGGAATATGGACTTCATAAGTATAAGTTTTTATCTGGATATGAGGGATATCCCACGAGGATGAAGAGATGAATTACTATTGGATATAAAGGAGGTATGATGTCGGAAATATGGATCAATGGAAACTCCATGATGAGTCTGAGTAATCATGTCCTAGTTTGGTGCCAATAGAAGGAAGGAAGACAGTACAATTGGATGGATTTAAGAATACTAGGAAGTTGGAAGTTGGAATAATGATCAGTTGCTCGATGATAAGTTCAAGGACTACAAGTGATGAGGTGTGCCATAACCCACAGGCCCCAGGACCTGCCAAGAAGCAAGCACATTCTTGCTAAAGGAAAAACCCTGGAAGAGGATATACCTTTGTCGATAGACGATTTTATAGGAGTAACGCAAAACCTAAGAGTTGTGAAGAAACGTTAGATGTTTGTCTGGCTTGCAGAATCTATGCATATATCCGAACTTGGTTCGTCGACAAGAGAAATTCTGCAATGCTTGTGAGGATGACCGAGTGTTAGAATGCGAGATTCGCTAAACCGCATACAAGGTAATGATTTAGGTGCGGGATGGATTGATCACCATACCGACTTACTCTTATTATTCGCCTTGCTATGTGGGATGGTAAATCTGAGTGACTTACCTATAGTAAAGAGACGACGATCAAAACCCTGTTTAAACTTAAAATGGTATAAGTATTTTTCCCTTGTACACGGCAATTGTTGCCAACCGTAGGTTATACGGTGAGGATCAACCCAGACCCATTTCCTGAAGGAGAAACCCTAAATTCTTAACCACCATGAGATATCGATAGTTAGTTAGTATTGGCGCCAGACCCGTCAGGTAAGAAGACCCAGTCTCGGAATAACCTTACCAAATGAAAGGGCAGAAAAATTGTGGTAAAGGTTATGCCACTACCGGAAGAGCTCGGAGAAGGAATTTCTCGAGGATCTGAGAAGACCGACACTGTCAAGAATAAGGATGGAGTATATGAGTTTTGATGGAACAGTAACCATGCTTCCAAGGGTGGTAGCACCCCAGACCCCGTGTGATGATCGATGGATTTTGAGGAGACCCCAAAACCCTAGCCTATTTCTTGCTAGCCTCTCCGAATTCGAGGACGAGATTCATTTTAAGGGTGGTAGGTTTGTAACATCCCAAAATTCTAAATTTTGGAATGTTATAAACAAATAGATAGATTTGATTGATTGTTTGATTGATTGTCTGAAAGAGAGTGAAATTCGAAACTTTTTGAAAGTTAAATGAGAGGGAATAAAAGGACTTTCCCAACTTTCACCTTTTTTCTTTTGATCCCCGAGAATTCAAATTCTTTTCATCACAAAACCCTAGAGAGAAGATGACATGACTTCTTCCATTTATTTAAATGACATGGGGTGTTGAAAATATTTGAATTTCATTTGGAAACTATTTCCAATTCTGAAACTTTATGCAACTCAATGATTTTCACGAGAGGAGATAAAATGACTTCTTCAAATTATATGAAATATGAGTTGGGAGTTTCAAAGGATCAAATTCAAAGTCTTTTTGAATTTATTTTCAATTTGGAGTTGTTTGAGTTTTATTCAAATTATTTTTCTCCAAAATCAAAATACATGGAAATTAGGGTAACATGATTCCCTACAACAGAAAATTGGAGAGAAATAAATTTGAAATCATTTTGATATTTCTAAAATGATTTTTATTGGATTTTATTAGACCAGTAGCACTCTTTGAATAATCCGAATTTGTGTGAAATTTATTTAATGCTAGAAAAATGTTCATCTTGTAGAAAATCTTTTTCTGAAAATTTTGATATATAAAGTTTTATTTTATTTTCGTTTTTCAGTTTATCGCATTCTGTTTAAGAAAAACTCTGCGCGCGCCTGAAACTAACTGTTGCCTACTTACGCATCATAGTACCAGTGAGCGCCCTATTTTTTTTCTTTGTCCTATATGGGCCAGGCCTAGCCAGCCTTTTTTTTCTTCTTCTTAGGCCGAATTTTACAAAAAAAAACTGCACAACAGCGTGCGCGCGGCCGGCGGAAGGCCTTTAGGCTCATCCGCCTCTTTTCTTCTCTGTTTCGTATATTTTCGTCTACGTTTAGTCCCACATTGCCTAGCCTTTGACCTCTAAACCTTTTTTCCACCAATAAATATAGACCCATAGAGCCTCCAAAAATCAGCCGATTCGGGTTAAATCCATATTTTGGTTTGACTAGATTCATTTAAGAAAAATATATTTCTCCTCTCCGGCGCGACTTCTAGAAATTTTCTCTTCTCTCCAAAGTCATCTTTTGTCTGCCTTATAAAGGTATCTCTCTTTATTTTTTTTCTCTTCATATACTTCCGTAGTTTATTATTTTTAGACTAATACAATAGAATAATTAGATTATCAATTAGTCTACGTATTTATATGTTAGACCTTAACCGTAGCTATTTTTTCTTTCGTAAAACAGCTTGGCCCTGATTTTTCAAATAGCCATAACTTTTTACTCGTTTGTCAAATCCAATGAAACCAACGCCCACTTCTTCGTTATGATCCCCTCTATCCAGTAATCCAACCCAAACATGTTTTTGAAATTTTCAAATTTCAAATTTTGTTCAGATTTATATTCAAACTTCTTTTGAACATAACTTGAGTTTCGTAGCTCCGTTTGAGTTGATTCTTTTTGCAAATCGAAGCTCTTGACCTAAACTTTCTGATAAGGCCAAATTCATATAATTTTGGTACTGTTAGAAATTGTTTTATGTTGCAAGAGCTATTTGCTTGGTTTTGATGTTTTCTTAATCGACTTCTTCGATCTTTCTGATCTTTTGAGTGATTGCTTATGTATGGTTACTATTGCTTGCTTACGATAGATTGACCGGAGTGTGACGAATAGATCTATCAAGATTTTTGAGTGTGAATCATCTTCATCAACATTGCAGGCAAGTTCACACTTTGATCATGTCCCTTTTCATACCCAGTTTTTATGCATTAGTTACAACCCTCAAACATTGCATGAGTAGGATTAATAACATGTGGGTATTGGGAAGTAGTTGATGAGGTAGTACCTATTACCTGTTATTTATCAAACCCTTGGGAGTTACTATTACGTTATGCTTATAGTGCCATGCTATGCTCGTAGACGTGGATTGGGTTTTGAGAGTATTCATGACAGATGTGAGATTGTTAATTAATGGTTTACTTAAGGTGGCAACTTAAACACACATCTGGGTGGATTGAGGCACCTGGTTATTCTAGGATTGCCTGTCTAGGCACCTGGGTAGACCAGGATTGCCTGTTTTTTTTATGGACCGCCACCCAGGCTCAAAGGGATCATGAGATTTTTCATGCTAGAAACTTCCGTGTGCAGCCACAAGCTATTATGGGTTCTAGCATAGTTGAGTAAGTCATGCAAACTCTTGCAGTGGTAGACTAGCAGATGTAGGGGATGTAGGTGGTACGGTCTACCCGATCGTAAGGTGCTAGCACTTCTGAAAGACTATGTCTCGGTCATCCGTTTCTCAAACACCATGCAGTGCGAGATATCCAACGGAGGAGATCGAGTCTTGTGGGGAAAAGTGCGCAAACCTCTATAGAGTGTATAAACTAATCATGGTTAGTTGTGTCCCCGATTATGGACATCTTGAGTATCTAGTACTTGGATTATCATGTGAATCTCATCATGTTACTTTAAATTAAGTTTGTTGGGTTTAATGATGTTACTTAATTGGGATTGAGAATGCTGTCAACCATTCTCAATGTTCAACAGCCCCCATGATAGTTAAATAAAATCTATTTCTTTGCAGTACGGAAAAATTGGCTTTCCGCAAACCTTATAACCATAGAGCTTTTCCACCAGCCAAATATGCATGTAGTGATAGCCTTTATTCATCATTCTCTATGGTGTGAATTTGCCAGTACATTCAATGTACTGACCCTCTGTGGCTGCAACGTCTGATGTTGCAGAATTTCTTACGGCGAGTAAGTGATACGTTAGGGTTACGATTTCTACACTCAACTTTGCCGTTGGTGTTGATGGGAATCCACAACCTTGTTACTTCCGCTATTTTGGATTGAGGTAATAGTATTTATGTTACTTTACACATGTGATTTACCTCTGTTATAAATCCTCGAGTACTGTGTGTGTCAGCATACCGATCCAGGGATGACACTTAAGCATAGAGACTTGATCCATTCGGGTCATGTCGCTACACACTCGTACAATCATGTAGGATTCAAGATGACATTCCACTCTAATCCCATGTTTTTCTTATTCCCACGTTTTGGAAATCCTACGAATCAAAGAGGCCCTAGCTTTTTTATAAAAACTAATTTATTTTGAATGAGATGAACTATAAGAATTAAATGAAGGTCTACATCAGGCATATATGACTCAGAGCTTACATGCTATAGTGTGGTATTTATTCATAATTTGGTTGCCAAATCTGATGCGTGCAATGCACGTGTACCTTACTAGTACTTCGAGTATGTGCAAACATGTAAATTAGAATTCTAATGACACACTACATAGTGTCTCTCTTATAGTTCATGAAGCTATGTGGAACATGTGGAGGCGTTGTCGCGACCTCCTTGTGTGGATTTATCACAGTGATGTGCTACTGCTTCCAAAAGAATGTACTCGTCCTCTCTGAGCCACATTGGTGGTACATGCACGATGTGAAGATGTGCACGCATGCCACGCATGCACTCATTCCCTCGCACGCACACGCAGGTACACGGGGCGACACATTTTGTATGAAGATCCACCCCATGTGATAATTTGACGCGTGTAAAGTCCTTCATTTCATTGATGGTCAATTAATACAGCACATGCAAATTGAGTGGACGTGAGGGCGGAAGAAAGACATCACTACTCCACTGCGCGCATGTGAGTAGTTAAATCATGGGGTGCCACCACTTCCATTGGTCTCCTTCATATTTTGTGCCAATTTTTGACCATAGTATTAAGTAACATAATATTTATGCATGTCATAAAAAGTGGCACAAAAAAGGGGGCCAATAAACTAGGACGCGGGCAGCATGATCATTTTTGCCAAGGCTACTGTTGGTGGCTGTCGGTGTCAAAACCGGCGGATCTCGGGTAGGGGGTCCTGAACTGTGCGTCTAGGCCGGATGGTAACAGGAGGCAGGGGACACGATGTTTTACCCAGGTTCGGGCCCTCTTGATGGAGGTAAAATCCTACGTCCTACTTGATAATATTGATGATATGGGTAGTACAAGAGTAGATCTACCACGAGATCGAGGAGGCTAAACCCTAGAAGCTAGCCTATGGTATGATTGTATGTTATGGTTGTTGTCCTATGGACTAAAACCCTTCGGTTTATATAGACACCGGAGAGGGTTAGGGTTACACAAGGTCGGTTACAAAGGAGGAGATATCCATATCCGTATTGCCTAGCTTGCCTTCCACGCCAAGTAGAGTCCCATCTGGACACGAGACGAAGTCTTCAATCTTGCATCTTCATAGTCTAACAGTCCGGCCAATGGAGATAGTCCGGCTGTCCAGAGACCCCCTAATCCAGGACTCCCTCAGTAGCCCCTGAACCAGGCTTCAATGACGATGAGTCCGGCGCGCAGTATTGTCTTCGGCATTGCAAGGCGGGTTCCTTCTCTGAATACATCACAGAAGAATTTAAACACGAGGATAGTGTCCGACCTTGCAAAATAAGTTCCACATTCCACCGTAGAGAGAATAATATTTTCGCAGATCTAGTTTGCTGGCTTGTTTTGGCAGCATGACATTATGTCATGGCCCGGTGATTATTCGAACCGTTTCCTTCAACCAGCCCCGCACATAACGTGAGGCAGTTTTTCGACACGTCTTGTCAAAGTAGAGATTGTGTCCCCTTATTACGGAATTCTCATCAATACGGGCGTGGGTAACCCAACCGCGCCATCAATTACGGTGCTTGGAGGATAAGCGAGTTTTATCAGGCAAGTGGGGACGCTTAGTTTCGTCCACCCATATAAAGGGATAAGGGTTCACCTTTCTATCCACGCCTTCTTCCTCCTTCGCTCATCCGTTTTCACACACTCAAGCTCTAGCGCCCAAGTCCACACTTCCCACCTCAACCTTCTCCAATCATGTCCGGAGCAGGAGGCAGGTGGATGGTATCCTCCGTCACGGAGGGAGACATCAAGAAACTGAGGAGAGCCGGATACTTGCCCGACAACATCGCGCACCGGCTCCCAGATGAGGGGCAGCTCATCCCCACCTCCAAGCCCCATGAGAGGGTAGTGTTCCTCACCCATTTCCTCCGCGAACTGGGATTCCCTCTCCATCCATTCGTCCGGGGGATCATGTTCTATTACGCCCTGGATTTCCACGATCTGGTCCCGAACTTCATCCTCAACATCTCGGTGTTTATCGTCGTGTGCGAGGCCTTCCTCCGCATCAATCCCCACTTTGTATTATGGTTGAAGACCTTCAATGTCAAGCCGAAGGTTGTGGGTGGGCGCCAGGCGGAGTGCGGAGGCGCCATGGTGGGCAAGATGCCCAACGTAACATGGCTCGAGGGCTCCTTTGTGGAAACCATAAAGGGGTGGCAATCGGGGTGGTTCTACATCACCGAGTCGCGTGACCCTGCATGGGCAGCGGCCCCCGAGTTCCGATCTGGCATCCCCACGCAGCTCATGTAACGCCCTCGATGCGGCTATATCTCCTACGAGTTGAAGCACGACTTAGAGGCATAACCGCATCGAAAGCAATGTCGCAAGTAAGGCAATCTTCACAACATCCCATGTACATAGATAATAAAAGGGGAAGGTACATAGTTGGCTTACACTCGCCACGTCAAACAAAGTACATAAATAACATTACATCATCCAATCACTCATGGCCCGACTGTGGCGCAAAAATAAAAGATCAATCCAACATGCGACACGGTCCCGATCGCCCTAACTGGGCACCACTACTGATCATCAGGGAAAGACACATAGTAACGGCGTGAGTCCTCGTCGAACTCCCACTTGAGCTGAAGCGCGTCATCTGGAACGGAGTCATCAGGCCCTGCATCTGGTTTGGAAGTAATCTGTGAGCCACAGGGATTCAGCAATCTCGCACCCTCGCGATCAAGACTATTTAAGCTTATAGGTAAGGCAAGGTAAAAATGTGGAGCTGCAGCAAGCGACTAGCATATATGGTGGCTAACCTGTTCGCAAAAGAGAGCGAGAAGAGAAGGCAAAGCGCAAACGAATAACTAGAGAACAACCTGCGGCAAGCATTACTCCAACACCGTGTTCACTTCCCAGACTCCGGCGAGAAGAGACCATCACGGTAACACACACAGTTGATTCATTTTAATTAAGTTAAGGTTCAAGTTATCTACAACCGGACTTTAACAAATTCCCATCTGCCCATAACCGCGGGCACGGCTTTCGAAAGTTCAAATCCTTGCAGGGGAGTCCCAACTTAGACCATGACAAGCTCTCACGGTCAACGAAGGAATAGACCTTCTCCCGAGACATTCCGATCAGACTCGGTATCCCGGTTCTACAAGACACTTCGACAAGTTAAAACAAATCCAGCAACACCGCCCGAATGTGCCGACAAATCCCGATAGGAGCTGCACATATCTCGTTCTCAGGGCACACTCAGATTGTCTTAGATACGGGTAGGCCAGCCCAGAGTTGTCCCTGGTGGCCACCGGCAGCTGACAATTGGACCAACATTCAAAGGAGCCTGGCCCGGGGGGGTTTAAAAATAAGATGACCCTCGGGCTCCGGAAACCCAAGGGAAAAAGAGGCTAGGTGTCAAATGGTAAAACCAAGGTTGGGCATTGCTGGAAGAGTTTTATTCAAGGCGAACTATCAAGGGGTTCCCATTATCACCCAACCACGTAGGAACGCAAAAATCCGGGAACATAACACCGATATGACGGAAACTAGGGTGGCAAGGGTGGAACAAAACACTAGGCTAAAAGGCCGAGCCTTCCACCCTTTACCAAGTATATAGATGCATTAAGATAACAAGATACTATAATGATATCCCAACAAGTAAATAATGTTCCAACAAGGAACGGTCTCCAATCTTCACCTGCAACTAGCAATGCTAGAAGAGGGGCTGAGCAAAGCGGTAACATAGACAATCAACGGTTTGCTAGGACATGGTGGGTTAGAGGTTTGACATGGCAATTAGGGAGGCATGATAAGCAAGTGGTAGGCATTGTAGCATAGGCATAGCAAAAGAGCGAGCATCTAGCAAAGCAAAGATAGAAGTGATCTCGAGGGTATGATCATCTTGCCTGCAAAGTTGTCAGAGTTGACTGGATCCTCGAAAGCAAACTCAACGGGCGCCTCGTTAGTGAACTCGTCTCCCGGCTTTACCCAAACAAGACAAACAAGCAAATGAATACAATCAACCACGTGCAAAGCTCAAACAACATGATGCAAACATGGTATGCTATGCGGGATGCGATATGTGATGCATATGCAAGATTTGACAAAGGATGAGTGAACCTGGCCTGAACATGGAAATCCAAGTTGCCACTGGAAAGGTGGGATGATTTCGCTTGAAAACGATATAAAGAACGCCGGAATCAGAGTCACGGTTTGGAAATGGCAAGCAATTCAAATATGGCACCGGTCTGCGATATACAGCAAGTAGCCATCTAAATGCAACAAGACGAACATGCTACAGCACCCAAACATAACAACAAAATAGATGGCAGGGATCCATTCATGATGCTTAACAAAAGATGAACACTGAGCTACGGCCAATTCATCCATTAACAGGTTCAAACAAGCATGGCAAAAATGCATTTGGTAAACAGATTTCAGACTTAGTGAAATTAACACTTGTCTGGAATTACAGATCAGGTAGCACACTTTGGAGCAAGAAAACTAGATGCTACAGGCACTAAACATGGCAAAGTAAAGCATGGCATGGATCTAATCAAAGAGCTTCACAAAAGTCCCTTAGTGACCTTGAGCCAAAAGGGATCAGAAAATACAATTGCAAGCATGTGGACATGGCAAAAACATAATCAGATCACAGACTTAGTGAAAACTGGAGCATGCAAAATCAGATATCAAGTAGGCATGTTTACAAGCTCGATGCACTCACTACAGAGCATGTCATGACAATCTAAGCATACACCCATCAAGAGTACACATTATACAAGCTAGACATGGCAAGAACAATAACATAGCATGTACGGATCAACTACAACATCCTCGGCAAAATCGCTAACAAGTAGACAATCTGCCCAGTTTCACGAAATAGCAAAAGTAGAGCTCGATTGACTCAAGCTAGGGTGCTCCATAATTGCAAACAAAGACATGGATGGATAGAGCACTACAAGATTAACAAAACATCCTTACTGATCATCCTCAAAAGAGGCACGGATCACTAGGAAACAACATGAACATATGGCATATTGATATAAACAGATCAAGGACTTAGTGGAATTGCTAAGTCCCTGAAATCAGCATTAACGAATGCACCACTTTGCAAGCTTGTGTTAGTCACCACACAAATCACAAAAATACATGGGTTGCACCTCTGGATAGATGGCAAAGCATATAACAAAACACATGTAGAGCTCAGGGGCATATCATGCACACATTAATCATCGCAAAAATGACAAATATCTAATTGGAGCAGCAGATCTGACAATTATCTCAAATAGCACTCTTCCAACAATATTTCGGGCATCAAGATGAACTCAAATGAAAATGATGCAATGAGATGAAATGATGCACTCTCTGAGATGAACATTTTGATATGCTATATGCCCGAAATGGAGCTACGGATGCGGAATTATGATGCGATGAACATTGCTAAAAAATAAGGGGAGAAGGGAAAAAGTCAACCGACGTTTGAATCCAGATCTAGGGTTCTATGCCGGGTACTGTAGCACGGGGCCGAGGTTTGCCGGAAATGGAGGAGTGGTGGCCGGGGCTTGACGAGGAGGCGGCGGGGAGGCGCGGACCCGGTCGCCGGAGCTCGGGGCCGGGGCGGCGGACGGCGGAGGCGGCGAGCTGCTCC
>NC_057803.1:154222933-154284190 GCF_018294505.1 Triticum aestivum | reverse complement strand
GTGGGCCGCCGGAGATGGAGGCGAGGCGGCGCTGGGTCGCCGCGGTCGGTGAAGACGATGGCCCGGGTGGCGGGAGGAGATGGGCCGGGGAGGGCCCGCCGTGGGCTCTCCGGGCCTCAGCGCGGGGACGGCCAGCGGCGCCACGTGGCAGCCTGCCACTGGTGCGGGGCGGCGGCGCGACGTGTCCGGCTGGAAACGCACACGTCCGGCGGCGGCGCGAGCGGATCTAGGGTTTTAGGGGGTTGTTTTGAACCGGGATTTACGAGAGGGGGCTATATATAGGCATAGAGGGAGCTAGGAGTGTCCAAATGAGGTGCGGTTTTTTGCCACGCGATCGTGATCGAACGATCTAGATGATGGAGAGGGTTTAGGTGGGTTTTGGGCCAAATTGGAAGGGTGTTGGGCTGCAACACACACGAGGCCTTTTCGGTCCCTCGGTTAACCGTTGGAGCATCAAACGAAGTCCAAATGGTACGAAACTTGACAGGCGGTCTACCAGTAGTAAACCAAGGCCGCTTGGCAAGTATCGGTCCAATCCGGAAATGTTTAATCCCCACACACGAAAGGAAGGTAGAAATGACCACCGGAGGAGAACGGAGCGTCGGAATGCATGAGACGAACACGTATGCAAATGCAATGCACATGATGACATGATATGAGATGCATGACAACAACAACAACAACAACAACAACAACAACGCACGGAGACAAAAACCCGAACCTGAGAAAATAAAATAACTTAGCGCCGGAAACGGCAAGAGTGGATTACATATTAGGTAAATCATATCCGGGGTGTTACAACACTCCACCACTACGAAAGGATCTCGTCCTGAGATCTAGGACTAGAAGAACGCCGGGTATTCAGAACGGAGGTGATCCTCGCGTTCCCAGGTGGCTTCACGGTCGGAATGGTGTGACCACTTGACTTTGAGGAATTTGATTGACTTGTTGTGAGTCTTGCGTTCAGTCTCTTCAAGAATAGCAATGGGGTGCTCACGATAAGAGAGATCTTCTTGGAGCTCAATGTCTTCGAAGTTGACGGTGCGGTCAGGAGTCTTGAAGCACTTGCGGAGCTGAGAGACATGGAACACGTCATGCACATTTGCAAAGTTTGAAGGAAGCTCGAGTTGATAGGCGAGATCGCCTCTCTTGTTGACGATCTTGAAAGGTCCCACGTATCTCGGGGCAAGCTTCCATTTGATACCAAAGCGATGAGTACCTTTCATAGGAGAGACGCGGAGGTAAACATGATCTCCGATCTCGAAAGCCAAATCACGGTGCTTACTATCATAGTAGCTCTTCTGGCGGGATTGGGCTGCTTTGAGGTTATCTCGAATGACTTTGCACATTTCCTCTTCCTCTGTGATTAAGTCATTTCCCAAAAGTTGACGTTCGCCGGTTTCGGACCAGTTGAGAGGGGTACGACACTTCCTGCCATACAGAATTTCGAATGGGGCCTTGCCCGAACTTGCTTGAAAACTGTTGTTGTAGGAGAATTCAGCATATGGAAGACAATCCTCCCACTTCATGCTGAAGGAGATCACACAAGCCCTGAGCATATCTTCAAGAATCTGATTGACACGCTCGACTTGACCGCTAGTTTGAGGGTGGAAAGCTGTGCTGAAGCGGATGTTGGTGCCCATGGCCTTCTGAAAAGAATCCCAAAACTTGGATGTAAAGATGCTGCCACGGTCTGAAGAGATCACTTGTGGAATACCGTGCAGAGAGACAATTCGAGAGGTATAGAGCTCCGCCAATTGAGCTGCAGTGATAGACTCTTTGATAGGCAGAAAGTGAGCCACTTTAGTGAGTTTGTCGATGACCACGAATATAGCATCATTGCCACATTTGGACTTTGGAAACCCAGTCACGAAGTCCATCTCAATGTGGTCGAACTTCCATTCTGTAATGGCAAGAGGTTGGAGGAGACCAGCTGGCCTTTGGTGTTCTGCCTTCACTCTTCTGCAGACATCACACTCATTCACGAACTGAGCAATCTCGCGCTTCATTCGAGTCCACCAATAAGCCTGCTTGAGGTCCTGATACATCTTCGTGCTCCCAGGGTGGATGGAGAGGAGTGAATTGTGAGCCTCGTTCATGATCACTTTACGAAGGTCACCTTTGGGCACAACAATACGATCCTCGAAGAAGAGAGTATCCTTGTCATCAAGGTGGTAGCACTTGTACTTGGGTTGACTCTTGGCAATCCCAAACTTCACCTTTTTCATCATAGTATCAAGAAGCTGAGCTTGGCGAATCTGGTCTTCCAAGGTAGGAGAGACTTGAAGGTTGGCAAGGAAACCTTGAGGAACAACTTGCAGATTGAGTTTGCGGAAAGCTTCACAAAGCTCGGGTTGATAAGGCTTGAGAATAAGACTGTTGCAATAAGCCTTCCTGCTCAATGTGTCAGCAATCACATTGGCCTTGCCTGGAGTATACTCGATACTCGGATTATACTCTTGAATCATTTCGACCCATCGAGTCTGCCTGAGGTTGAGATTAGGCTAAGTGAAGATGTACTTGAGACTCTTGTGGTCAGTGAAAATGTCCACTTTTCTTCCCAATAAAAGATGTCTCCAAGTCAAAAGAGCATGCACAACTGCCGCCAACTCGAGGTCATGAGTGGGGTAGTTCTTCTTGTTGGGCTTCAACTGGCGAGAGGTATAAGCCACAACTTGCTTCTCTTGCATCAACACTGCACCGAGACCTTGGAGAGAGGCATCACAAAAGACCTCGAACGGTTTGGATTCATCAGGAGGAGTCAGAACTGGAGCAGTGACCAATTTCTCTTTCAAAGTGTTGAAAGCAATGTCACATTCCAGAGACCAAACGTACTTGACGTGCTTCTGGAGAAGATTTGTGAGAGGCTTCGCGATCTTTGAAAAGTTCTCAATGAACCTTCGGCAGTAGCTTGCGAGACCGAGGAAGCTACGGAGTTGCTTCACGTTCTGAGGTGGTTCCCAATTCACAATTGCAGACACCTTCTCAGGATTCACCGCAATGCCCTTGGCAGAGATGATATGACCAAGATAAAGAACCTCATCGAGCCAAAATTCGCACTTGGAGAACTTGGCGTAGAACTGGTGTTCCCTGAGCTTATCGAGTACCAAACGCAAGTGCTTGGCATGATCTTCCTTGTTCTTCGAAAAGACCAGGATGTCGTTTAGATAGACCAAAACAAAGCCATTGGTGTAGGCGTTGAAGATGAAGTTCATCATGCGAGAGAAAGTCGGAGGAGCGTTGACGGGGCCAAAAGACATGACAGTGTATTCATATGAACCATAGCTTGTCCTGAAAGCCGTCTTGGGAATATCTTGCTCACGGATTCGAATCTGATGATAACCCATACGGAGATCAAGCTTGGAGAATACTTGGGTGCCTTTTAGTTGTTCGAACAGCTCGTTGATATTGGGAAGTGGGTACTTGTTCCTAATAGTCTTCTTGTTCAATGGACGGTAGTCAACACAAAGTCGGTCCGTTCCATCCTTCTTCACAAAAAGAACACCACAACCCCACGGAGAAGAACTAGGTCGGATGAGACCCATTCGCTCTTGAATATCGAGTTGCTTCTTCATCTCCTTCAACTCTTCAGGTCTGAGCTTGTAAGGACGCTTGCACACTGGTTCTGTGCCAGGCTCAAGATCGATGACGAATTCAACTGGCCGGTGCGGAGGCATTCCTGGAAGCTCTTCTGGAAAGACGTCTTGATATTCGCAAACAACTGGGATTTGTGAGATGGCGTCTAGTTCACCCTTCTCATTGAGAGAAAAAAGACGGATGGTATCATCACGAGCGGCAAAGACAATTACATCCTCAGACGAATGAGTCAATTGAATCTGCCTGGCAACACAATCAAGCTGAGCCTTGTTCTTAGAAAGCCAATCCATTCTGAGAATAAGATCAATATTCGAGTCACCAAGAACCGTTGGAGAAGATAGAAATTTGTAGTCACCCAAAGTGATAGTAACATCCGGAGCAATGGAGTTAGCATGCATGCGCCGACCGGGAGAGACAACTGCTAATGGACTAGGCAAAACTTGCAAAGCCAAACCATGCTTAGATGTAAACGGTCTCGAGATGAAACAACGCGATGCACCAGTGTCAAAAAGAACTTTAGCTAGAATATCGTTAACAGGAAGGTTACCCATGATGACATCTGACGAGTCCTCTACCTGAGCTGCGTTCATCAAGTTGACCTTGGTGTGCTTGGGGTTATGCTTGACCACAGCTGTACTTGCTGATCTCACGGGAGGAGGAGGAGGGAGGCGCCTCTGATTGAAGCATTTGTTGGCATAGTGACCCTTCTGTTGGCACTTGTTGCACGTGACCTCTGAAAGCGGACGGTGATACGGAGCACTCGATCTTGGAGCTTGAGACGAAGTCTTGTTCTGAAAGCCAGGGTTGGGTGGGTGGGAAGATCCACTGCCACCTTTGCTCTTCTGCTGATACGGCTGACAGAACGGAGGAGGAGGAAGCCAATACTTCTTCTACTTGGCCACTTGAGTAGAGGAAGAAGGAGTAGCATCTCTGACTCGCTTCTTGGAAGCATCACACTTCAGTTGAGCAGCCTCTTGCTTCAATGCCATGTTGTAGAACTCATCGTACCTCAAGGGCTCAAAGAGAACAAGAGCTAGCTGGATTTCTTCTCTGAGACCACCCCTGAACTGGTATATCATGCTCTTCTCGCCAGGGACATCCTGCTTAGCAAAGCGGGCGAGCTTCTGAAACAACTTGTTGTAGTCATAGACAGACAAAGAGCCTTGCTTCAGGTTGCGGAATTCCTCACGCTTGCTTTCAACCATGCTTTGAGGAATATGATGAGCTTTGAAGTCTTGACGAAATTCATCCCAGGTAATCACACAGCCTCCTCTGGAATCTTTGTACTGCTGGAACCATTCTGCAGCTTGGTCTTTGAGTTGGAAGGAAGCGAACTTGACAAAGTCCTCAGGCCCGACGTTATTGCACTCGAAATGCTTGCATAAGTCCACGAGCCAATCGTCAGCATCAGTTGCCTCAACACAATTGCTAGAGGTCTTTGGCTAGTTAGCAAGGAACTGGTTGAGTGTAGCAAAGTGATTCTGATTGTTGCCTTGGTTGCCTTGGTTCGCTTGGTTGCGCTCTTGAAAAATTTGCATGATCAACTGCGTGTTTGCATTGGTTGCGGCCATCATAGCTTGCCATGCCTCCGGAGGAGGGGGAGGTGGTGGCGGATCCTGATTCTGATTCTGATTGCTGCTCTTAGCGGGAGCCATCCTGAAGAGGGTGACAACCGTTAGCACATTGACAGATAAAATTGTAGCTGAATCAAGCGGGTTGAAATTGCAACATATAGTCTTCACATCCGAACAAAATGAACGAATGCATTCCACTTGAAATGGTCACATATCCATAAATTGAGAAGCCACTTAGAATTCAGGTAGAGGAATAAATCAACAAGGTATGGAACAAGAACGGATACTTGGTAAGAAATCCCAATCTCAAACCAAATATCCATGGAAGAAGAACTAGAGCTACAAGAATTCCCACCTATGAAACCCCCGAACCTTTCCGGTTATGCAATCAGGTGTTGGGGATACAGGGGAAGCATAATATCTCACCCAAATCTAGCAAATCCTACATCCAGCTATATCCATCCTTCAACACATAACCAAGAAAAACTTCGGAAACCATCTACCTCAACCTTCGAAAAGCATCCGTTATACAAGTTATGGCAATACTCCCAAACTCCCGCCCCGGTACTGGGTGGCGTCGACGTTATCTCACCAACAACTGCATAAAAGAGATTTTCGATGTCGGCGTACTAAACTCAGGTATTCCAGAACTGCAATGATAAAATTGTGACGACAACACCTCGGAGCTCAACTCCCCGGGACACTGCCACAACCCCTAAAGACAGGAGGCACCAAGAACAATGTTCTTGTCACAAATCCATCGGAACGATTCCAAGATACCCGCGTGATCCTAAAAAAAATTGGTGAAAATTGAGAAGAGAAGAGTCAAAACTCTACGTCAGGATGCCTCACCAGAGCGATGAAGGGACTAGGGAGTAAAAAGAATTCCTAAACTCTCTGATATATAATTCCTAAATAACTCAAAACATTTTTCTAGACTCAACAACGGCTGCTAAAAACGATCAAGCAGTGGGGGCTCCTAAGGTCGGGGAAGGCTCTGATTACCAACTTGTAACGCCCTCGATGCGGCTATATCTCCTACCTGTCGAAGCACGACTTAGAGGCATAACCGCATTGAAAGCAATATCGCAAGTAAGGCAATCTTCACAACATCCCATGTACATAGATAATAAAAGGGGAAGGTACATAGTTGGCTTACACTCGCCACGTCAAACAAAGTACATAAATAGCATTACATCATCCAATCACTCATGGCCCGACTACGGCGCCAAAATAAAAGATCAACCCAACATGCGACACGGTCCCGATCGCCCCAACTAGGCACCACTACTGATCATTAGGGAAAGACACATAGTAACAACGTGAGTCCTCGTCGAACTCCCACTTGAGCTCAAGCGCGTCATCTAGAACGGAGTCATCAGGCCCTGCATCTGGTTTGGAAGTAATCTGTGAGCCACAAGGACTCAGCAATCTTGCACCCTCGCGATCAAGACTATTTAAGCTTATAGGTAAGGCAAGGTAAAAATGTGGAGCTGCAGCAAGCGACTAGCATATATGGTGGCTAACCTGTTCGCAAAAGAGAGCGAGAAGAGAAGGCAAAGCGCAAACGAATAACTAGAGAACAACATGCGGCAAGCATTACTCCAACATCGTGTTCACTTCCCGGACTCCGCCGAGAAGAGACCATCATAGTAACACACACAGTTGATTCATTTTAATTAAGTTAAGGTTCAAGTTATCTACAACCGGACATTAACAAATTCCCATCTGCCCATAATCGCGGGCACGGCTTTCAAAAGTTCAAGTCCCTGCAGGGGAGTCCCAACTTAGACCATGACAAGCTCTCACGGTCAACGAAGGAATAGACCTTCTCCCGAGACATTCCGATCAGACTCGGTATCCCGGTTCTACAAGACACTTCGACAAGTTAAAACAAATCCAGCAACACCGCCCGAATGTGCCGACAAATCCCGATAGGAGCTGCACATATCTTGTTCTCAGGGCACACTCAGATTATCTTAGGTACGGGTAGGCCAGCCCAGAGTTACCCCTGGTGGCCACCGGCAGCTGACAGGTGGACCAACACTCAGAGGAGCACTGGCCCGGGGGGGTTTAAAAATAAGATGACCCTCGGGCTCCGGAAACCCAAGGGAAAAAGAGGCTAGGTGGCAAATGGTAAAACCAAGGTTGGGCATTGCTGGAAGAGTTTTATTCAAGGCGAACTATCAAGGGGTTCCCATTATCACCCAACCGCGTAAGGAACGCAAAAATCCGGGAACATAACACCGATATGACGGAAACTAGGGTGGCAAGGGTGGAACAAAACACTAGGCTAAAAGGCCGAGCCTTCCACCCTTTACCAAGTATATAGATGCACTAAGATAACAAGATACTATAATGATATCCCAACAAGTAAATAATGTTCCAACAAGGAACGGTCTCCAATCTTCACCTGCAACTAGCAACGCGATAAGAGGGGCTGAGCAAAGCGGTAACATAGACAATCAACGGTTTGCTAGGACATGGTGGGTTAGAGGTTTGACATGGCAATTAGGGAGGCATGATAAGCAAGTGGTAGGCATCGTAGCATAGGCATAGCAAAAGAGCAAGCATCTAGCAAACCAAAGATAGAAGTGATCTCGAGGGTATGATCATCTTGCCTGCAAAGTTGTCAGAGTTGACTGGATCCTCGAAAGCAAACTCAACGGGCTCCTCGTTAGCGAACTCGTCTCCCAGCTCTACCCAAACAAGACAAACAAGCAAACGGAATACAATCAACCACGTGTAAAGCTCAAACAATATGATGCAAACATGGTATGCTATGCGGGATGCGATATGTGATGCATATGCAAGATTTGACAAAGGATGAATGAACCTGGCCTCAACATGGAAATCCAAGTGTGCCACTGGAAAGGTGGGATGATTTCTCTTGAAAATGATATAAAGAACGCCGGAATCGGAGTCACGGTTTGGAAATGGCAAGCAATTCAAATATGGCACCGGTCTGCGATATACAGCAAGTAGCCATCTAAATGCAACAAGATGAACATGCTACAGCACCCAAACATAACAACAAAATGGATGGCAGGGATCCATTCATGATGCTTAACCAAAGATGAACACTGAGCTACGGCCAATTCATCGATTAACAGGTTCAAACAAGCATGGCAAAAATGCATTTGGTAAACAGATTTCAGACTTAGTGAAATTAACACTTGTCTGGAATTACGGATCAGGTAGCACACTTTGGAGCAAGAAAACTAGATGCTATAGGCACTGAACATGGCAAACTAAAGCATGGCATGGATCTAATCAAAGAGCTTAACAAAAGTCCCTTAGTGACCTTGAGCCAAAAGGGATCAGAAAATACAATTGCAAGCATGTGGACATGGCAAAAACATAATCAGATCACAGACTTAGTGAAAACTGGAGCATGCAAAATCAGATATCAAGTAGGCATGTTTACGAGCTCGATGCACTCACTACAGAGCATGTCATGACAATCTAAGCATACACCCATTAAGAGTACACATTATACAAGCTAGACATGGCAAGAACAATAACATAGCATGTACGGATCAACTACAACATCCTCGGCAAAATCCTAACAAGTAGACAATCTGCCCAGTTTCACGAAATAGCAAAAGTAGAGCTCGATTGACTCAAGCTAGGGTGCTCCATAATTGCAAACAAAGACATGGATGGATAGAGCACTACAAGATTAACAAAACATCCTTACTGATCATCCTCAAAAGAGGCACGGATCACTAGGAAACAACATGAACATATGGCATATTGATATAAACAGATCAAGGACTTAGTGGAATTGCTAAGTCCCCGAAATCAGCATTAACGAATGCACCACTTTGCAAGCTTGTGCTAGTCACCACACAAATCACAAAAATACATGGGTTGCACCTCTGGATAGATGGCAAAGCATATAACAAAACACATGTAGAGCTCAGGGGCATATCATGCACACATTAATCATCGCAAAAATGACAAATATCTAATTGGAGCAGCAGATCTGACAATTATCTCAAATAGCACTCTTCCAACAACATTTCGGGCATCAAGATGAACTCAAATGAAAATGATCAATGAGATGAAATGATGCACTCTCTGAGATGAACATTTTGATATGCTATATGCCCAAAACGGAGCTACGGATGCGGAGTTACGATGCGATGAACATTGCCAAAAATTAAGGGGGGAAGGGAAAAAGTCAACTGATGTTTGAATCCAGATCTAGGGGTCTATGCCGGGTACTGTAGCACGGGGCCGAGGTTCGCCGGAAATGGAGGAGTGGTGGCCGGGGCTTGACGAGGAGGCGGCGGGGAGGCGCGGACCCGGTCGCCGGAGCTCAGGGCCGGGGCGGCGGACGGCGGAGACGCGAGATGCTCCCTGGCCGTGGCGGGCGGCGAGGTGGCGAGGCCGGACGGCGTCGCGGCGGCCACCGGCGAGGAGCGCGCTGCGGCGCGGTGGTGCAGGCCGCTGGAGATGGAGGCGAGGCGGCGCTGGGTCGCCGCGGTCGGTGAAGACGATGGCACGGGCGCGGGAGGAGATGGGCCGGGGAGGGCCCACCGTGGGCTCTCCGGGCCTCGGCACGGGGACGGCCAGCGGCACCACGTGGCAGCCTGCCACTGGTGCGGGGCGGCGGCGTGACGTGTCCGGCTGGAAATGGACACGTCCGGCGGCAGCGCGAGCGGATCTAGGATTTTAGGGGGTTGTTTTGACCCGGGATTTACGAGAGGGGGGCTATATATAGGCATAGAGGGAGCTAGGAGTGTCCAAATGAGGTGCGGTTTTCGGCCACGTGATCGTGATCGAACGCTCTAGATGATGGAGAGGGTTTAGGTGGGTTTTGGTCCAAATTGGAAGGGTGTTGGTCTGCAACACACACGAGGCCTTTTCGGTCCCTCGGTTAACCGTTGGAGCATCAAACGAAGTCCAAATGGTACGAAACTTGACAGGCGGTCTACCGGTAGTAAACCAAGGCCGCTTGGCAAGTATCGATCCAATCCGGAAATGTTTAATCCCCACACACGAAAGGAAGGTAGAAATGACCACCGGAGGAGAACGGAGCGTCGGAATGCAAAACGGACAACGGGGAAAATGCTCGGATGCATGAGACGAACACGTATGCAAATGTAATGCTCATGATGACATGATATGAGATGCATGACAACAACAACAACAACGCACGGAGACAAAAACCCGAACCTGAGAAAATAAAATAACTTAGCGCCGGAAACGGCAAGAGTGGATTACATATTAGGTAAATCATATCCGGGGTGTTACAGCTCACTTCCTGGAAAGAGAAGGGCCTATCCTGGGGTAGTTTAGGAGAGCTGACCGGACTCCAAACATATATTCAAAACATGGTGAACAAGAAGCTCAAGCTTGTCAACATAGTCCAAGTTATGCTCATCCGCCGGATCCTCCCGTGCCAACAACGGGAGTTCAACTTGTGGGCGTTTGACCCGGCGCAGCATCGAACTCTGAACAGGCTCTTCGACACGACTCATGAAGATGCCTGGAGGGTGTTGTTCAAAAGTGCCGAGGTCCCCCCTCCTATTACTGAGGATCGCGGATTCACCGCGAAGCGCCAAGCCAGTGCAGTAAGCTGCTTTACCTTTCACAGGATACTTATTTTTTATAGATTGACTCTATGCGGGATCTAAACTCCCGTACCTTTGACAGAACTGGCAGAAGATGGCCGGACAGATCGACTGTCCGGCTCCTTTGCCCGAAGGCCCCGCAGACGCTCTTCTGGCGAAGTTGCTGACTCCGGCCCCTTATACGGTGCCGGAGAAGACCAAGAAGGCCAAGGCAACCCGAAAGAGTTCCCGACGCCAGGCATCGTCGGACTCACCATCCGATGACTCTGCGGCACACTCTTCCCCCGAAGATGAGGAAGAAGAATAAGAAGAAGATGCTCCCCACCGACTGGGGGAGACAGGAAAAGGAAGGCCGCCCCAACTGGGGGGCGAAGGGTCCAAGAAGGGAAGGACTCTCCTTCCGGACAGTTCTACCGCCGCCGACGAGGGCGAAGACGAGTGGTTGCCTAGGGCCAAGCCCCCGAGGAGATCGTAAGTATTCGGATACTAGAGTAACTCATAGGATTCCTTTGTCGCACTGCTTTCCCTAACGCTGAACATAATTATGCAGGCCGCCACGAGCCAATATCGAGGTAACATCGGACGGCTCGCTAGGCTCGTCGGACATGGACAGCGATCCAGTTCCGACCGCCACCTCCCCTCATCCTGCCGACGACGCCGAGGTGTTGTCTCAAGAGGCACCAGATCAAGGGGAGACAGTCCCGGAGGCGCCTCAAGGCGACCTTCCGGACTGGAGCCGAGGGGACGGGGCCCCCGAGAGCTCAGAGTTCGGCTCTCATCCAAACACCGCGCCGGAACCTCCAGCGGTTCCAGGCTCGGGCAGGCGGCCTCCTTCTAAGAGGGGCAAGACGCCTGTGCCAGTGACCTCTGTCCATCTAGAGGCGCCGGACAATCTGCTGGAAGCGCTTCGCGGCGCTTCCATCGACGAGGAGCGCCGCACTATCATTAGTGCGGTGATCCAGAAGGTTCAGTCCGCCAAGAGCAGATTGACTGAAGCTTGTGCCAGCCTTCTAACAGGCTTCGTGGTAAGTGTTTTAAAATGTAGTAGGAATATTACCGCATAGACAATAGCCCCTGATTCTTTGTTCGGTGTTCACAAAGAAAAGCCGAACAGAGGATCAAATAATATCACAGGAGTCTGATATAAGTGAGTCAATATGCATATGCAGGCGTCGCTGCTGGCATCCGCCGCACCGGCTGCGGAGATCGCCGTACTGAAGCAGGCCCTCGATGGATCCAGGAAAGAGCTCGGCCTTGCCAAGAGGCAGCTCGAGGAGAACAAGGGTAAGTAATACCATGTCTATAGATATGTATATATAAAAGAAGACGCGATTGCAAAATGACAGGATCATCGTATATTTGCCAGGGGCCACGACCGAGGTGGCGACCCTGAAGCAAGCGCTAACCAAGGCCGAAGACAAAGCGACCAAGGAGCGCACCGAGCGAGAGAAACACGAGGCTCGGGTGGGCGAGGTGCAGCAAGAGCTCCAGGCTCTCATGGCGAAGCACGAGGCGTTGGAGCTTGACTCAAAGATGCGGGAGTCTGAGCTCGCCACAGCCCTCGAGAGCGCAAAAAGTGCCAAGGCCGAAGCCCAAAAGGCCCTCCAAGAGATTGACGTGATGAAGAAGATAGCGGCTGGTAAGGCTTTCTATATGCAAAGCAAGCATGTAAAATTAAATTACCGATTACTTACCCGAATCCGGAGCTCTCCAGGAGCATTCGCAGATTTGCCCCGTAGTGTGTCCGATGCCGCGCAATTTTACCAGGCCGAGGATGGACGCTCAACAGAGAAGCTGTTCTGGTCTCAGTATGCTGAGGCCGAACACCCGGTGCCAATGAGCGACCAGCTGAAGTAGATGGTCGAGCTACATAAGGCGGCCGATCGGACCATGAAGAGCTTTATAGTCCGGCTGTGGCCTGGCGACGCCCTTCCGAACAGCTTCTTCAGCCTGGTGAGGCGGCTTGTGGATGCCTGCCCGCGGCTGGAGGTCTTCAAGCGATCTGTCTGAATTGAAGGTGCACGTCGGGCTTTCGCCCGTGTGAAGTTGTAGTGGGTCAAGCTAGACGCCGTGAAGCTGATTAAGGAGGGGCCGCCGGAGGGCAAGGAGCACTGCCATCCCGAGATGTACTACGAGGGTGTTCTGCCGGGTGCCCGTCTCATCGCAGACGAGTGTTCAAAAGATGTAATATTTGAATGAGACTTGCTCGTTTTATCCTGTATGTATGAAAACTTGTTTCATATGCGCTATGCAACGCTTGTTGGAATTTAAAATATTACCTTCTGTTTGGCTGTTTGTCCAATCTGAGAGATGGCTAGTCCTCGTCTTCTGCCCCCATGCCACGAGTGCTAGGGTGTTCGGGATAAACCTGAGCACTCTTGTTCCCATGTTTGGGTCCTTCAAGGGAGGTGCTCAGCACAACGAACAAGGCAACCGGACTAATAATGCTTTATCACTCTCACTTAGCCATAGAATTCTATAATTTTAAATTTCGGCGAAGCCCCTGGTATTCGGAAGGCCGAATTTGGGGCGCGATACACGCCTTTAAGCCGGATAGGGCCGGCCCCTCGCTCTAAGCGGCATAAGTCTTTAGGGACTTGAAAACCTCGCCGAACAGCGACCAGTCTCTCGCCTTATCATGACAGTCAGTTTTAGCTTTCTCTACTGAGGTGCTGAACCCAGCAGAACCGGGGCACAATCGCAGTAGTTCTCCTAGCGCTACCTTAGCCGATAGAGCGGAACGTAAGGTACCAAAACATAGGAGCCGGGCAAACCCAACATTTGACCAAAGACATGATTCGGAGCTGATGCATATAATGCTATAAGTTCGGGGTGCCGCACTTGTGAAAGTGTTCGGACTTTTCACACCGCATAGTGGGGTACATAAGCCCCTGGTGTATTGGCCGTACCAAAGTGTATGGTTGCAAGGCGTCATTAATGAACACAAAGATATATATATATATATATATATATATATAACAAGAATGCAATAATAATCGTAATGTCATGCATTGTTTATTCAAAAAATTGCGTTAAGGCAGAGTGATACAGATAGTGCAATAAGCAAAGATTAGGACTATGTCCCTTCCAAGGGCAAGCTGAGGAATGATATTAAATCAAATATTTCGCTCGTTACTGTAATCCACCTGGGAATTCCGTGGTATGACGTAGATGTCTGCCTCCTTGGTTGCTGCATCATGTGTTCGGCAATAGTGCTGTCGGACAGTATTTCCAGAGATTAAGGTCCTGAAAAAAAGGAAAAATAACCAAGCGGGAAGCCCCTAGTGCGGTTTAAGCCGCGTCTTGGGGCATGCCGCAGTTGTGGCCCCCTCCCTATCTGTGCCCATGGTATTTTTAATGCGTAATTATGTATGCGCGGCACGAGTTCCACCGCTGGGCTAGGATTGGGGTGGCCACCGCATTGCTATGCGAGCTCAGATCGCGCCACGCGGTCTATTTGCCGATTGCTCCGAGCGCGCTTGAAGGTGTTCGGGCTTTGAAGCGCCGAACTGGTTGATTGCCTTGAGAGGCTGCTTTGCGCTTCTGCTGCGAGGGCTGCGGTGTGCTCCTCTGTTCGGAGCGAGCGCTCTGTGTTTCCATTGACTGTAATAACTGCGCGAGGTCCTAGCATCTTGAGCTTGAGGTATGCATAATGCGGTACCGCATTGAATCTAGCAAATGCGGTTCGCCCGAGCAGCGCGTGATAACCACTGCGGAACGGGACTATATCAAAGATTAACTCTTCGCTTCGGAAGTTATCCGGGGATCCGAAGACCACTTCCAGTGTAATTAAGCCTGTGCAATGGGCCTCTACACCTGGAATGACGCCTTTAAAGGTCGTTTTTGTGGGTTTGTTCCTTGAGGCGTCTATACCCATTTTGCGCACTTTGTCCTGATAAAGCAGGTTCAGGCTGTTGCCGCCATCCATGAGGACTCGAGTGAGGTGAAATACGTCAATGATTGGGTCTAGGACCAGTGCAGCGAATCCGCCATGACGGATACTAGTGGGGTGGTCCCTGCGATCAAAGGTGATCGGACAAGAGGACCAAGGGTTGAACATTGGGGCGACTAGCTCCAACGCATATACGTCCCTGAGCGCACGCTTACGCTCCCTCTTGGGGATGTGGGTTGCATATATCATGTTCACCGCCCGCACTTGCGGGGGAAACCTCTTCTGTCCTCCAGTGTGCGGCTGCCGGGGCTCCTCCTCGTCATCGTTATGCGGCCCCTTGTCCTTGTTTTCGGAAATTAACTTGTCGGCCTGCTTGAACACCCAATAATCCATGTTGGTGTGATTGGCTGGCTTGTCTGGGGTGCCGTGTATTTGACACGAGCGATCGAGTATATGTTCCAAGCTGGACGGACCCGGCGTACTTTGTTTGAATGGCTTTTTCCGCTGACCGGGTTTAGAGCCTTTGAATCCGGCATTGACTGCCGTATCCTCGGTATTTTCGCTGTTAATACGGCGCTTATGTTTGTTGTGACGTGACCAGCTATTGCCGTCCTTGGTATCCGGGATACCATGGTTCTTTGATATGTTATTACTGCGAGTCAGCCAGCTGTCTTCTCCCGCACAAAAGCGGGTCATGAGCGTCATGAGGGCTTCCATAGATTTCGGCTTTTCCTGACCAAGGTGCCGGGCTAGTCACTCGTCTCAGATGTTATGTTTAAAAGTTGCTGAGGCCTCTGCATCCGGACAGTCGACGATCTGATTTTTCTTTGTAAGGAACCGAGTCCAGAATTGCCTAGCCGACTCTACTGGCTACTGAATTATGTGGCTCAAGTCATCGGTGTCTGGTGGTCGCACATAGGTGCCTTGAAAGTTGTCGAGTAATGCGGCTTCCATATCTTCCCAAGAGCTAATGGAGTCCGCTGGCAAGCTGTTAAGCCAATGTCGCGCTGGTCCTTTAAGCTTTAGTGGGAGCTATTTGATGGCGTGTAAGTCATCACCGCGGGCCATGAGGATGTGGAGGAGGAAATCCTCAATCCATACTGCGGGATCTATTGTGCCATCGTATGATTCAATATTTATAGGTTTGAAACCTTCTGGGAATTGATGTTCCATTACTTCGTCTATGAAGCATAAGGGGTGTGCGGCGCCTCTGTATTGGGATATGTCGCGACACAGCTCGAATGGGTCTTGCCCGCTGTGTTCGGCCCGGCCGGATTTGCTTTTACTGTATCTGGCATGACGTTTATCGTCTCGCAGAGTAGTGCGCCCTCGTGATCCATAGATCGATCTTGCATGATTTGCTTTGTCCTCCAATATGTCTCGCAGGTCTGGCGTATCTCCCCATGCCTTTTTATTTGAGTGGCGTCGGGGTGGAGGCTGAGCTTTTGGCTGGAATGCCTCTCTATCGCGGCCACGAGGTGGCCGATCAGCCGTATCATATGCTTCTTCCTCCAGTCGGGGTAGTAACCTGCACTTTGGGTAACTCTTGGAGGGGCGCTCGAGTTTATATTCCTCGGCCGCGAGGACTTCAGTCCATCTGTCAGCTAGCAGATCTTGATCATCTTGAAGCTGTTGCTGCTTTTTCTTCAGGCTATTTGTCGTGGCCATAGGTCGATGCTTGAAGCGCTCTTGTTCGACGGGATCCTCTGGTACGACGAATTCATCGTCGCCGAGGCTTGCCTCGTCTTCGGAGGGGGGGCATGTGATTGTCATCCTCCTCCTCTTCGCCTGCCGCTCTCTCAGGAGAGCTGGCTCCTCCATCCTTCTGCTCTAAATCAAGCTGGAGGGGATTGTTGTTGTCTTCGGCACTATCCAGAGTGTTATTATCTCCTGTGCCGGTATCACCACTTTTGCTTTGGCGGGACTTAGAGCGGCGCTGCTGACGTCGGCGCTTGGGTTGCTTCTTGGAGGGGTCATCCTCCGCTATCTCGTCGCCATTGCCTTCATTGGGTGTATCCACCATGTATATGTCATATGACGAGGTGGCTTTCCAGGGCCCTATAGGCGCTGGTTCATGTTCGTCTCCTACATCGTCGTCCATACCATCGATGTCTTCGGAGTCGAAGTCGAGCATGTCGGTTAAATCATCGACAGTGGCTACGAAGTGGGTGGTGGGTGGGCGTCGAATTTTGTCGTCCGCATCCCAATCCTGTTGGCCATAGTCCGGCCAGGGCTCTCCTGACAAAGAGAGAGACCTTAGTGAATTCAGAATGTCGCCGAAGGGCGAGTGCTGAAAGATATCCACATCGGTGAATTCCATGATCGGCGCTCAATCGGATTCGATTGGCAGGGGCGCAGATGGTTCGGAGTCTAAAAAAGAGTCTGGCACCTTGGAGTCACGGGCTTCGCGGAGGATTAGGCTGGTGTTTGGCTCGATCACCGTTGAGACTCCAGCCCCTGAGGCGCTGTCTAGCCACCCGTCCTTGATCAGCGCAGTTGGCCCCGAGCTAAGGGTCAGAGCTGATGCGGGCGCGGCCTCTGGGGTACTGTTCGGCGGCAAAGCTAGGTCATACCCATCGTGACAGTGCGGCGCGCCCGGCTGTGGCTCGAATCCGTCCAAGATCAAGTCTCTGCGGATGTTGCCCGTCTCAAACTTCCAAATCTGACCTGACATCCAGGGGCGTAGCTTTCAATCTTCTCCAGATGGCCAAGCGAATTAGCCCGCAGTGCAAAGCCGCCGAATACGAAGATCTATCCAGGGAGAAAAGTCTCACCCTGGACCGCGTCGCTATCGATGATAGTAGGAGCCATCAAGCCTAACGGTGACGACACAGAGGAACTCTCAATGAAAGCACCAATGTCGGTGTCAAAACCGGCGGATCTCGGGTAGGGGGTCCCGAACTGTGCGTCTAGGCCGGATGGTAACAGGAGGCAGGGGACACGATGTTTTACTCAGGTTCGGGCCCTCTTGATGGAGGTAAAACCCTATGTCCTACTTGATTAATATTGATGATATGGGTAGTACAAGAGTAGATCTACCACAAGATCGAGGAGGCTAAACCCTAGAAGCTAGCCTATGGTATGATTGTATGTTGTGGTTGTTGTCCTATGGACTAAAACCCTTCGGTTTATATAGACACCGGAGAGGGTTAGGGTTACACAAGGTCGGTTACAAAGGAGGAGATATCCATATCCGTATTGCCTAGCTTGCCTTCCACGCCAAGTAGAGTCCCATCCGGACATGAGACGAAGTCTTCAATCTTGCATCTTCATAGTCTAACAGTCCGGCCAATGGAGATAGCCCGGCTGTCCGGAGACCCCCTAATCCAGGACTCCCTCAGTGGCCTTTGTATTTAAATATGGACGGAGTGGAGTAGTACTATCTTTATCTTAGCCTCGTAGGGCTCTCCCAGCGCCTAGGCTCGCCTCCCCGCCTCGCCCACCGGATCCCGCCATGGAGGATCCCGCCATGGATAATCCCTTAGATCCCAGGATCCCGTGGGCTGCTCTCTCGCTGCGGCCCATGGCACTGCCGCCTTTGAGCAAAACCCACATCTGTTTTAGAGGGGATCCATTGCTCTGGAATCACAGATCGGTGGCGCCGGAGCACATGCCAGGGCTGCGTTTCAGGTCGTGGGTATTAAGGGCAAATCGGATCGAGGAAGCGTCGCATCGGTTAGAGAGAAGTTTCAAGGAGTTGCGCCTGGCGCAGCACAAGGCGGAGGCGCAAGTCAATCTCAGGGGAGAGATGCTGAGGGATGTCAGCATCTGGCAGCGTCGCGTTGATTTCGAGCTAGGGCTAATGGCAGAGATCGTATTCATGGAGTCAACTGCGAAGGAAAGAACGCGCATGCCTGCGCAATGGCATGAGCAGTCGGTGCAACTGTTCAAATGGGCGGTAGGAGAAGCCAAATCACAGGACCAGTTGCGGCGGCGCCGCTGGGCATGCATCATAGGCGGGGTGATAATCTTCCTTCTTCTTTTGCTCCTGTGTTTCTTATTTTTCTTCGGGTGTTTCGCCGCACGTGTCACGTTCTCTGCGAGGCATGAATAGAACAATGCTAACAATGAGATGACTAGCAAATTATATCATTTTTTATCGCCATATGGCACTAGGCTGTCATGTTTCGTGCTCCTCCGTCGTACTACTCTAGTGGAAAACTTGAGTATACCGCACGGTTCTTTGCTCCTCCTCAAGTCGGCGGCACATTTATACAAGCAGTCAAATCACAAGGCCCCGCCTTCCAACAGTAATGAGCCATCAAATCACAAAGGCCCTCGCCTCTCTTGAAATCAACCAAGCTAGACTGCCCCGCCCTCTAGCCTTTAAAAAATGTATACTTACGTACAGTAGTAGTATCGATGGATTGCGCCATGGAGCAAAACTAACAGGATGGAATTAAAGAAAAAAAAGGTGATACATAGAGAGTGCTCGTCGCCAAATTATGCATATAATACTATTAAAAAAGCTAGTACGTGCTTAAATGGGGTAATAAATTATATTAAAGAAATTAGCATACCTATTTAATTCTTGGGTTCTTATTATTTATGCCACTAGTTGTGTATCACCACTAGTTTTGCCATTAGAAGTTACAACTACTCAAAAATGCCATCGATCCATGAGATGCCTGGTCAAAAATGCAATTAGATATCTCAAAAATGCCATCGTAAGTTAGATGTTTGCTCAAAAAATGCCATTAGACATTGTGATTTTCACATCAAACCTGTTGACCATGTTACATGACAAAAATAAGCCGATTCTCACAATGATAAGTGTGGCCCCGCTTGTCAGGAGTAACCAAGCGAACAATTTTACAGGAAAATAAGAACTTTGTTGGGATCAAGTAGGCCCCATACTTTATTTTACTGTAGTGAGATAGAGGGAGAGGTGGCATGTTGGTCCATCGGTATTTATGTAATTATAACATGGCAAAGGAGATTTGAGTCACAATAATGGTGTCCAGCACAACACACCCCTCAAATAAAACTAAGCACTCTGAAATTCTTTGACAAAACTAAGCACCCTGAAATTCTTTGACAACTAAACTGCTGGCTATATGATGTTGGCCATATATATTGTACGTATATAATGTGAAGAAATGAGTGGTAGTTGTAGTACTATACCAACTAAAAGATGAACTGTAAGAAATACTAGCATGTACGCACTGAAGAGTTAAAGTAACGAGAAGAAACATAACATAGTTCTGCTGGGGGCTCAGGACAACACACCCCTCAAATAAAACTAAGCACACCAGAAATTAAACTAAGCAACTAATCTGGTAGACACTGCATTAGAACCACCATGAGCAATGACACTACCACCTTACTTGGAGTCCTCGTCCACGTCCTCGACTTCGTCCTTGTCCCTCTTCCTCTTGGGCGATACTTCTTTGCTTGAACCGCACACTTGGCTCTTGCTCTTCATCCAACCCTTGTAGATATTGAAACAAAGGTAGCCATCCATTCCAGCGTAGTAGATGTGGTCTATATCTAGTACATTCCACTGCCATGCACGATGAAACATGTGCGGAGGTTTCTTCAGTTTACCATACGAAGGATGAACCATGGCTCCTGCCAGGGTCAGCATTGAAGGCTGGTCATGGGAGGGCACTAGCCCTTCCTTCTGGAGGTCGAAGGGGATGCCTACAACGAGGCCTATCTGACCCAGGATTTCCTTGTCGTTCCTAAATTCTACAGTAACGAATTTGACTCGGCCGCCCTTGAGGAACTTCTTAAATTCCTCGCACTCAACGTCGGCATGGCATATGTGGTAGACCAAGCATAAGTCATGCACACAAACATGGATCACGGCGTGCTTCTTCTTCTCTGCCTCCTTTAGATTCTTCTCGCTTCCCAGGACTGTGGTGTACTCAACATCTAGCCCAGCGACCCACTCATCATTTGAGTTTTCGAACATGTGTATGAAGCGAGCAAGGCATCCTTTCACCGTTGCAGAAGAACGGGTGTAGATGATGTCGAACTCATCGCCGGTGATGGTTCTAACCTTGTACTCACCGCCGACCATGAAGATTTGGACGCCATGGATTTGGGAGGAGGGTTAGGATTAGTGGAACTGCTGTAATGTGAAAGGATGGGAAGACTAGGAGTGGTTTATCGATTGTAAAAATGTCGAGTGGGGGGGCGTGTGCAAACGGCAGGGTAGTGGCTTGCCTGGTGGATAAATGGATTCATGCATAGTACTATGGGAGCCCAATTAGATTTCATGCCTACTCGATGCCCAATTAAATGGCTTTCGATGTCATGTCAAGCATCAGGAAAATTACAGGTGATACGAAGCTTCCGAGAGCCCTTGGATCTGAGATCGAACGATTGTATGGCATGATTCTAGATCTGTGGTTGAATATCATATCCTGGAGGGTTATTCTACAAATTTTCAGCAACTTAGCATGCGACCGTTCGATCTCAGATCCAAGGGCTGCCAGCAGCCTGTATCATGGCCGCGCCTAACATGACCATCGCCTCGCTCGCGCGGTCGCGCCCTTGGAGATTTAACACAGTGCGTTAGGCTATCTGATGTTGGCATGTCATACATAGTCATCACTTAGTCACTCATACTATAACAAGGTTAGCTATAAGAGTATTTTTTTTGTTTACTTCTCTCTATCTCTTTCTTCGTAGTATTTATTGCATTTGCCAAGGAGTGACCTCTTCTAATGAAATGGTGCTTAGATGAAGTGTTGTGGGCATTAAATGGCTTAGCAACTCAAGTCCCCAATGCATAGGTGCTTAGTTTTTGTTGCTAAGTTTGCTTCATCTAGGTACACACGCTTAGTACCGTTTCTTTCTGGGGTCACCAAACTAGTCTCTCTCTTCTTAATTAACTTACCACATCAGACTTTATGCCTATGTGGTAGGCTTAGCACATGTAGGATCAAGTACAATAGTGGGCTATAAGCCCGCTTTACATGGCATTTTTCATATGTGGGGGAAAGAGGCAAGGAAAAAGTGGAGGAGTGGGCTCTCAAGCAAGAGCCAGACTCTACATGGTGGAGCATCGGGAGAGGCACCTGTATGGAGGTGGTCAGGAATCAGGAGACTCACCCCAGTCGTAGCATCGTAGTTAAAATGATAATGGCAAGTCAAATCACCGGGCCCCACCTGCCCAGCAGTAACTCGCTGTCAAATCACATAGCCCTATGTTTGTAGCAGCCTACTCCCTCATCTTCTTGCGTCTCTGCTGAACCGACTAGGCGGAACTGCCCCGCCTACCGCGCGGGAAAAGCCCCACCCTCGACTTTTAAATAGTACTGTATACTAATTTTGTATCCATGGACTGCACCATGGAGCAAAGCCTCAAGAAAACGGCAGTACACATTTATGGAGTACAGTATACAACACGCCCGTCGCGTTCGCGTCGCACCCCAGACGGTCGGTCGGTCTGGCACGCCGCTCTCCGAATGGAACGCGCGTCATATTGCATTTGCACACACATGTGGGACCACAATTGAGAACCGACCATAGGCACACTCCCCGGCCCCGCAAGTCAGGTGAGTTAATAGAAGAGAGAGACGAGCGATAGTAGTATTGAAGTGTTGTACAGACGTTGATGGAGGCCTCGACGTTGGTGCCTGGACGATCCCTACATGACACGGGAGATCAGTTCGTCCATGCATGCGACCAGACTCCAGCATACACGCCTGGATTCCACTTCCTCGAAGCTTCTCGTCCTCTCCCTCCCTCCCTCTCACACCACCCGTGAAGGCGCCTCACCATATTCGCGCTCCATCTAACCCTGCCATCCAAACACCTCTTTGGTTAGAGTTAGTTCAGGGTTAGAATCTAACTCTAACCTCTAACTGAGTTAGAGTATCCAAACAGGGCCATCATGCAGGCTGTGCTGTACAGGGCTGTAGTTATGGTGAGAAATCTAAAAAAGGTTTCTTGTCATCTCACAAAATTAGGTGTCATGTGCTTCGGATCACTGTGAGGGTTAAACAGCGACAACTGAGTTCCTCCAAGGCGCTAGTCATGGGGGCCACATGCATGAAGACTACTCGGCTGCCATCTATGTCAAGCCATCTATCGATGGACCCCCTTTGTACGAGTTTATCTTTAATTTGACCTTTGATCCTCGTCTAGTTTGTCCGTCGAGATTCATGTTGTCTCCTTTGGGCAACGGTGGTGGTTTAAGAGGGAGAGGAGCGTGCGGCAGCGATTTAGGTTTGGACGAGAGGGCCGGCGCGCTCTGACTGGATCAAAATCAAAATCAATTTACCCTCCAATTAAGAAAGCGACCCCACATTAACTAGTCTTCCTTTTATTCTGGGTCATAATTGACCATGATTTTCACAAATAAAATATATGTTATACGTTGCAAAAATAATATAATTTGAAAGTACATTCAGATACGAACCAAACGACACAATTTTTGGTGACATGCATTCACATTTTTATTGTTAAATATAGTACGTGGCCAAACTTTGACCCAAAATATGCAAAACAAAAAAATACTTCCAAGACCAGCACCGCTCCTCCCCTCTTAAACTACCGCCGCTCCTCTCCTCTTCCATTTCAAAACCACCGCCCCTCCTCTCCTGTTCCAATCCAAAACCAGCATCGCTCCTCTCTGATTCTAATCCAAAACCAGCGCTGCACCTCTCCTCTTCCATTCAAAAACCACTGCCGGCGACTGAAGGTGTTGTGGAGAAGTAGATCGATGGAGGAGTACAACTGATACATGAGGATCGCAGATGGCGACCCTGTGAAGCTAGCTAGGATGTTGGAGATACAGTCTTGGTTTGTCAACAAGGACCAACTAGCGGCGACGGCGACATCCATGTCCAAATATCTGCAATAGAGAGAAAAGGCGGCGATACTCCCGAAGGGAGTCGCGCGGGAGTACATAGAGCTACTCCTCTGGGCCATGGATCAAACAGATTCACCGAATCCGATCATGAGGGAGCGGTGGTGGGAGTATCGATCCCAGATGGAGCATCCACCAGAGATTGAAGGATCGAGCATCTATAGGGTGCCGTTTGTGAGGGTGTCGTGCCAAAGCGAGTCGGTGGAGTCTTTGTCGACCGAACCCAGCTGCAAGAGGAGAAAAGTAGTTGGCCCGACGACGCTTCCCCGCCACCCTCTCCCTCGCCGTTCACGTCGTCTCATGGGGCAGTTTTCTGCCACCGAGGAATAGGAGGGGACTGCCCCCCCCCCAGCCCAATAGTCGGGCAGGTTGTGAATTGTCAGGAGGAGCTTAGGGTTGTCGGTATTTGTAGGTTGTGAATTGTGTTTTGTGTTGTGTATTTTGAGAGTACTTTCAGATATGTATGTCTTTTAAATTTCAGATTTGCAGTATTGAGCATATGAAGTATTTTATGAATTCTAGAGATCTATTTTTAGCACTTAAAAAATGTAATTTCATAGGAGTATAAAAACGCAGACAATGTGATTCTCAGAGAAGAAACTGCAAGTTTCAGTTTCAGATAAGAAACTTCAAGTTCAGTTTCCGATAAGAAACTACAACTTTCAGAGGCAGAGCATTTATATTAACACGGCCTTTTCAAATAGGGTTAACATCATGTTGAAAGTTTTATTCATGGTCGAAAATGGAACTACCAGCCAGTTAACATCATACTGATCAACATTCATGCATAGCACATCTTCATATGATGCATAGTCAAAAAGATATGTTATTTCCAAAATGCCCACACAATGTCGAGTGTGCGAAAAACAGAGAAAACGAGGGACGAAGTTTTGGCAAGTGTTGGACGTGGTGTGCGTAGATGACAATGGGGACCCACATGTCAACAATGGCAGAGGCAAAAAAATTGGAGATATTTTCCATGCATCAGCTGGAATTGAACCCGGGCGGAACAACTGTCGGGTGGTATCACTTGGCCACTGGGCTAGTTCAATACTTTCGTTACAAATAAGGCACTGCCTTGGGTGGTCCGATCACCTCCTGCGCCTTTGTTTGCTCGCCGCGGTGCCGCTGTCTCCCGTTGTGAACATGTTGAACAAACGAGAGGAATCAGGAGAGGACTGTACATGGAGAGGCGGACAGTCGGGACCCACTAGGTCTATGGCCGTACGCAAGCAAGTGCCTCATCGAAAAAAACTTCCTAATGCTATACTGACGTTGGGGCCCACGGGTTTGTCAACATAGTTACATTTTTTAGGTGCTTCAACGTAGGAGATAAATTCACAACGAAGCTGTGGAGCTGGCGGGTAGTATCATTTATTATCATTGGGGCAGCAAGTATCCGTTGGGTTTTGGGCTGCCCCGTCTAGGCTTTCTTTTTTAACATGCGCAGCCCACGGCATGCCGGTTTGTATTTTTTTAAGGGTCGTCATGTATCGACCGGCCTATGGACCTCTCATCCGAGGTTTTATTTTTTCTGAAACATCGGTAGCCCAGCTTATGTATTTTTTTGAAGAAAACGCAGAGGTCTGTTATATTTTTCTATATAAGAATAGGAACGCCTCATCCAACTTTTGTTTCCCTTATAACTATATTATATATATATTATTTTATATGTTGTTATATATTATTGTTATTGTCATCATATATATGATAGATACTTACATATGTAAGAAAACAATATCCCACATCTTATTAACTTATAAAAATAATTTCTTAACAATAAAATACTGGATTTCTTTGGCAACGAAAATCTTGATGATTGTGTACAAAAGCTTGGTAAAATTTAAGGATCAATGTAATAATAAATCACTTATTATATAAATATATTTATAACAAAATGCTCAGCCCATGTTTATTTATTGATAACATTGATGCACCCAACCCAACATTATAATTAGAATCAGCCCAGCAAAATCGTGTATTTCAAAAAGTGCAAATGGCCTGTAATTTTTTAGGAGAAAAATAAATGGGCCGCATGGACGCTACATTATTTATTCACCCAGCCCAGCAAATAGACTATAATTCTAAAAAAAGATCAAATTGACTGTAAATTCTAAAAAATGGGTTGAATACGTGCCACATTTTTGGAGGCTGAAATATGGGCCAATAGGTCGAAGCCAACGCAAGTCTTTGTCAACTTAGTCAACAAATGATTCTGACATCGTTAGCCGTTGGATTTACATCCAATGACCGACATCCATCTTCAATCTCTCGTCTTCTTCCTCCAGTGCCGCCAGGACCACCTGCTCCCGCCTCCTGCTGCTAGCAGCTCTGCTTGGCACACTTCATTGTGGAGTGCTACCCCGCCGTTAGCCAGGCCATCCCTCCACCCCTCCACACCTCATGTTCTTCTCCACCGACTGTCGAACCACACCGCACCAGAACCAGTTAACCCTCGTACACCTCTTCGTCTGTGACTCTACTCCCGCGTCTTCCCATCTCCGGCTCGCTGTTGTCTGGGGCCTCGCCGTCGTCCACCACCTTGGATGCGCTCGGCGTGGAGTAGTCAACGTGGTCAATGAACGACATCCATCGAAAGTAGACTGTGCATGGAGAGGCTGACAGCTGGGTCCACGGCCGCACGCAAGGAAATGCCTCCTTATTACGCACAAAATAATGATTCCTCCACCTGACAGCTAGGACCCATCGGAAGGACTTCTGTATTTCGCGAAAAAAACGTTCCCCCCGCTGATAGGTCGGACCCACCAGCTATATCTTCGCACGCAAGAAAGTGCCTCCTTATTACGCATAAAAAAGTGAATACCCCCTGCTAGCTGGGACCCATCATAGTGGGAGGCTGACTTGTGGGCCTACTAAGTTGACGGGGACGGAGGGCTTTGTCAACTTAGTCAATATGAACGATTCTAACTCCAGTGACCGTACGATGTCCATCCAATGGTGGTAGTGCTTCTTCAACCTCTGGTCTTGTTGCTTCAGCCGCCCAAACCAGCGCCGGTCATGACGCGTGCTCCTGCTTCCCGCGGCCGGCTGTGATGCCGCGGAGGCCTCACCGCCCCTACTACTCCCATCGCTGGCCAAGCCCTACGGCGACGCAGCCTCACACCGCAGCCGAACTAGTGAACCCTCGTACTCCTCTCCGCATGGGCATCCACTACAGCGTCTTCCCCGGCTCCGCGTCGGCCCCTTCCTAGGCCTCGCAGTCGTTCACCGCTCTGGCGCTCTCGCCGCAGCGTGGTCAACGTGGTCAAGGAATGACTTCCATCGGAAGAGTATTGTACGTGGAGAGGCTGACAGCTGGGTCCATGGCCGCAGCAAGGAAGTGCCTCCTTATTTCATGGAAAATAATGATTCCTCCACGTGACAGCAGGGACCCACTGGAGGGGCCATCGTATTTCGCGAAAAAAAAATGTTTCCCCCTGACTACTGGGACCCACCAGCTACATCTTCGCACGCAAGGAAGTGTGTCCATATTATGGGCAAAAAAATGATTCGCCCCTGACTATTGGGACCCACCAGCTACATCTTTACACGCAAGGAAGTGCCTGACAGTCGGGACCCACCCGATCGAAGCGTACGTAGCGTTGTTATTCTGGTCGCGAACATGTACATACATGCTGGTCGATGTAGAGGCGCGCATGTGTGGTAGTAGACGCGCGCACATAGCATGTACACGTACGTATAGCGGCCAGGGTGCAAGAAAGTAAATACGGCCACGTACGTACATACAGGCGGGGTCTCGAACGCCTACTCGTGCATACGTACGGCCAGGGCTCGTGTACATGGTTGTGGCTGGGTCGGAATGAAGAAACTGCATCGTCTTGTGTTCATGGGGAGGCAACGGAACGTGTGTTGTTCATCGGGAGCCAACTGGCTTGGACGGAACAACCGATGGAAACGAGGCCTGGCGTACCGCAGAACGGAGGAAACGGACTTGTGTTCGACCGGCCATGGTGGAAGCGGGATCCTGTTCATCGGGAGGGGTCTGGTGTACTGCAAAACGGAGGAAACGGACCTCCTACGGTCGAAACGGGGTCCTGTTGATCGGGAGGAGTGTGGCGTACCGCAAAACAGAGGAAACGGACTTGTGTTGGAGCACTACGGTCGAAACAGGGGTCCTGTTCATCAGAAGGGGTGTGGCGTACCGCAAAACGGGACTCCATGGGATACTGTTCATCTCAACCGTCAACCTCCTCCGGCCTCCACGGGCTACTGTTCATCCACCGGCGACCTCCTCCGGCCTCCACCTGCGACTGTTCATCCACGGGCTCCTGTTCATCCAGCCTCCACTGGCTACTGTTCAACCAGCCCTCTCCACGCGGTCCTGTTCAACCACCCCTCCACGGGCTACTGTTCATCCAGCCATCCACCGACTACTATTCAACCAGCCCTCCACCAGCTACTGTTCAACCAGCCCTCCACGGGGTCCTGTTCATCCACCGGCTCGATCGATCGGGGTACTGTTCATCCAGCGGCAATGGCCTCTACTACCACAGGTTCTTGTTCATCCAACCCCCACCGGGAACTGTTCATCCAAACCCCCCAACAACGCTCAATGATCATGGACGGCCCAAAGAATGTCATGCAGTTGCGTCTCCGGCCCGCCCAGGACGAAAAGCCCATTTTCTGTCATGATTTTTTTCATAGAAGTAGGACCCCACCACATCTATGATGATACCGGGTTTTGTCACAATTATCGTCATAGAAGTGTCATAAGTATGACAGGAAAAAATTTTGTTCGGCCCAAAATGTCATGGATGTGTCTTTTTTTATAGTGAAATGTGAACGTTAGGAATCTCAGTGGGACCAACTCGAACAACTCGATGGGATCGATGTGCTCGGGCTTAGGTAAAACCACATCTCGATGGCGCCGATTACATCAACTCGGTGAGATCGAAGTGAAGCAATAGGGCAACAAAGAATTGGTCAAGCCACCTTGGTGAGACCAATTGCAATTTCGGTGAGACCGAAATAATTGCAACTGATAACATGAAGGAAATATGCCCTAGAGGCAATAATAAAGTTATTATTTATTTCCTTATTTCATGATAAATGTTTATTATTCATGCTAGAATTGTATTAACCAGAAACATAATACATGTGTGAATACATAGACAAACAGAGTGTCACTAGTATGCCTCTACTTGACTAGCTCGTTAATCAAAGATGGTTATGTTTCCTAACCATGGACAAAGAGTTGTTATTTGATTAACGGGATCACATCATTAGGTGAATGATCTGATTGACATGACCCATTCCATTAGCTTAGCACCCGATCGTTTAGTATGTTGCTATTGCTTTCTTCATGACTTATACATGTTCCTATGACTATGAGATTATGCAACTCCTGTTTGCCAGAGGAACACTTTGTGTGCTACCAAACGTCACAACGTAACTGGGTGATTATAAAGGTGCTCTACAGGTGTCTCCAAAGGTACATGTTGGGTTGGCGTATTTCGAGATTAGGATTTGTCACTCCGATTGTCGGAGAGGTATCTCTGGGCCCTCTCGGTAATGCACATCACTTAAGCCTTGCAAGCATTGCAACTAATGAGTTAGTTGCGAGATGATGTATTACGGAACGAGTAAAGAGACTTGCCGGTAACGAGATTGAACTAGGTATTGAGATACCGATGATCGAATCTCGGGCAAGTAACATACCGATGACAAAGGGAACAACGTATGTTGTTATGCGGTCTGACCGATAAAGATCTTCGTAGAATATGTAGGAACCAATATGGGCATCCAGGTCCCGCTATTGGTTATTGACCGGAGACGTGTCTCGGTCATGTCTACATTGTTCTCGAACCGTAGGGTCCGCACGCTTAAGGTTTCGATGACAGTTATATTATGAGTTTATGAGTTTTGATGTACCGAAGGAGTTCGGAGTCCCGGATGAGATCGGGGACATGACGAGGAGTCTCGAAATGGTCGAGACGTAAAGATCGATATATTGGACGACTATATTCAGACTTCGAAAAGGTTCCAAGTGATTCGGGTATTTTTCGGAGTACCGGAGAGTTACGGGAATTCGCCGGGAGAAGTATTGGGCCTTATTGGGCCATACGGGAAAGAGAGAGGGGCTGCCTAGGGCAGGCCGCGCGCCCCCCCAAGGCCTAGTCCGAATTGGACTAGGGGGAGGGGCTGCACCCCTTCCTTGTTCCTACTCCTACTACATGGAAGGACTCCTAGTTGGACTAGGAAAGGGGGAATCCTACTCCCGGTGGGAGTAGGACTCCCCTAGGGCGCGCCATAGAGAGGGCCGGCCCTCCCCTCCTCCACTCCTTTATATACGGGGGCAGGGGGCACCCCATAGACACACAAGTTGATCTTCGTGATCGTTCCTTAGCCGTGTGCGGTGCCCCCTCCACCATATTCCACCTCGGTCATATTGTAGCGGTGCTTAGGCGAAGCCCTGCGACGGTAGAACATCAAAATCGTCACCACGCCGTCGTGCTGACGGAACTCCTCCCCAACGCTTTGCTGGATCAGAGCCCGGGGATCGTCATCGAGCTGAACGTGTGCCAAGAACTCGGAGGTGCCGGAGTAACGGTGCTTGGATCGGTCGGATCGTGAAGACGTACGACTACATCAACCGCGTTGTCACAATGCTTCCGCTGTCGGTCTACAAGGGTACGTAGATCACACTCTCCCCTCTCGTTGCTATGCATCACCATGATCTTGCATGAGCGTAGGAAATTTTTTGAAATTACTACGAAACCCTACAGTGGCATCCGAGCCTAGGTTTTATGTGTTGATGTTATATGCACGAGTAGAACACAAGTGAGTTGTGGGCGATATAAGTCATACTGCTTACCAGCATGTCATACTTTGGTTCGGCGGTATTGTTGGATGAAGCGGCCCGGACCGACATTACGCGTACGCTTACGCGAGACTGGTTCTACCGACGTGCTTTGCACACAGGTGGCTGGCGGGTGTCAGTTTCTCCAACTTTAGTTGAACCGAGTGTGGCTACACCCAGTCCTTGCGAAGGTTAAAACAGCACCAACTTGACAAACTATCGTTGTGGTTTTGATGCGTAGGTAAGAACGGTTCTTGCTAAAGCCGTAGCAGCCACGTAAAACTTGCAACAACAAAGTAGAGGACGTCTAACTTGTTTTTGCAGGGCATGTTGTGGTGTGATATGGTCAAGACGTGATGAGATATAAGTTGTTGTATGAGATGATCATGTTTTGTTGAAGTTATCAGCAACTGGCAAAATCCTTATGGTTGTCTCTCTATTGCATAAGATGCAAGCGTCCAATAATTGCTTTACTTTATCGCTATGCGATAGCAATAGTTGCAAGAGCAATTGTTGGCGAGACGACCACGTGACGACACATTGATATAGATCAAGATGATGGAGATCATGGTGTCATGTCGGTGATGATATAGATCATGACAGTACTTTGGAGATGGAGATCAAAGAAGCAAGATGATGATGGCCATATCATGTCACATATTTTGATTGCATATGATGTTTATCTTTTATACATCTTATTTTTGCTTAGTTTGATGGTAGCATTTTAAGATGATCTCTCACTAATTATCAAGAAGTGTTCTCCCTGAGTATGCACCGTTGCGAAAGTTCTTCGTGCTGAGACACCACGTGATGATCGGGTGTGATAGGCTCTACGTTCAAATACAACGGGTGCAAAACAGTTGCACACGCGGAATACTCAGGTTATACTTGACGAGCCAAGCATATATAGATATGGCCTTGGAACACGGAGACCGAAAGGTCGAGGGTGAATCATATAGTAGATATGATCAACATAGTGATGTTCACCAATGAAACTGCTTCATCTCACGTGATGATCGGACATGGTTTAGTTGATTTGGATCACGTGATCACTTAGAGGATTAGAGGGATGTCTATCTAAGTGGGAGTTCTTAAGTAATATGATTAACTGAACTTAAATTTATCATGAACTTAGTCCTGGTAGTATTTTGCAAATTATGTTGTAGATCAATAGCTCGCGTTATTGCTTTCATATGTTTATTTTGATATGTTCCTAGAGAAAAATTGTGTTGAAAGATGTTAGTAGCAATGATGCGGATTGGATCCGTGATCTGAGGTTTATCCTCATTGCTGGACAGAGGAATTATGTCCTTGATGCACCGCTAGGTGATAGACCTATTGCAGGAGCAGATGCTGACGTTATGAACGTTTGGCTAGCTAAATATGATGACTACTTGATAGTTTAGTGCACCATGCTTAACGGCTTAGAATCGGGACTTCAAAGACGTTTTGAACGTCATGGACCATATGAGATGTTCCAGGAGTTGAAGTTAATATTTCAAGCAAATACCCGAGTTGAGAGATATGAAGTCTCCAACAAGTTCCATAGCTAAAAGATGGAGGAGAATCGCTCAACTAGTGAGCATGTGCTTAGATTGTCTGGGTACTACAATCGCTTGAATCAAGTGGGAGTTAATCTTCCAGATAAGATAGTGATTGACAGAATTCTCTAGTCACCATCACCAAGTTAGTAGAACTTCGTGATGAACTATAGTATGCAAGGGATGACGAAAACGAATCCGGAGCTTTTCATGATGATGAAATCGATGAAGGTAGAAATCAAGAAAGAGCATCAAGTGTTGATGGTTGACAAGATCACTAGTTTCAAGAAAAGGGCAAAGGGAAGAAGGGGAACTTCAAGAAGAACGGCAAGCAAGTTGCTTCTCAAGTGAAGAAGCCCAAGTCTGGTCCTAAGCCTGAGACTAAGTGCTTCTACTGCAAAGGGACTGGTCACTGGAAGCGGAACTGCCCCAAGTATTTGGCGGATAAGAAGGATGGAAAAGTGAACAAAAGTATATTTGATATACATGTTATTGATGTGTACTTTACTAGTGTTTATAGCAACCCCTCAGTATTTGATATTGGATCAGTTGCTAAGAGTAGTAACTCGAAACAGGAGTTTCAGAATAATCAGAGACTAGTTAAGGGTGAAGTGACGATGTGTGTTGGAAGTAGTTCCAAGATTGATATGATCATCATCGCACACTCCCCTATACTTTCGGGATTAGTGTTGAACCTAAATAAGTGTTATTTGGTTTTTGCGTTGAGCATGAATATGATTTGATCATGTTTATTGCAATACGGTTATTCATTAAAGTCGGAGAATAATTGTTGTTCTGTTTACATGAATAAAACCTTCGATGGTCATACACCCAATGAAACAAGTTCATTGAATCTCGATCGTAGTGATACACATATTCATAATATTGAAACCAAAAGATGCGAAGTTAATAATGATAGTGCAACTTATTTGTGGCACTGCCGTTTAGGTCATATTGGTGTAAAGCGCATGAAGAAACTCCATGCTGATGGGATTTTGGAATCACTTGATTATGAATCACTTGGTGCTTGCGAACCATGCCTTATGGGCAAGATGACTAAAGACTCCGTTCTCCAGAACAATGGAGCGAGCAACTGACTTATTGGAAATAATACATACTGATGTATGCGATCCGATGAGTGTTGAAGCTCGCGGCGGGTATCGTTATTTTCTGACCTTCACATATGATTTGAGCAGATATGGGTATATCTGCTTGATGAAACATAAGTCTGAAACATTTGAAAAGTTCAAAGAATTTCAGAGTGAAGTGAAAATCATCGTGACAAGAAAATAAAAGTTTCTAGGATATGATCGCAGAGGTAAAATATTTGAGTTACGAGTTTGGTCTTCAATTAAAACAATGTGAAATAGTTTCACTACTCACGCCACCTGGAACACCATAGTGTAATGGTGTGTCCGAACGTCATAACCGTACTTTATTAGATATAGTGCGATCTATGATATCTCTTATCGATCTACCACTATCATTTTGGGGTTATGCATTAGAGACAGCTGCATTCACGTTAAATAGGACACCATCTAAGTCTGTTGAGACGACACAATCTGAACTGTGGTTTGGCAAGAAACCAAAGTTGTCGTTTCTTAAAGTTTGGGGTTGTGATGCTTATATGAAAAAGTTTCATCCTAATAAGCTCAAACCCAAATCGGAGAAATATGTCTTCATAGGATACCCAAAGGAGACTGTTGGGTACACCTTCTATCACAAATCCGAAGGCAAGACTTTTGTTGCTAAATTCGGAGTTTTTCTAGAGAAGGAGTTTCTCTCAAAAGAAGTGAGTGGGAGGAAAGTAGAACTTGATGAGGTAACTGTACCTGCTCCCTTATTGGAAAGTAGTTCATCATAGAAATCTGTTCTTGTGACTACTACACAAATTAGTGAGGAAGCTAATGATGATGATCATGTAACTTCAGATCAAGTTACTACCAAATCTCGTAGGTAAACCAGAGTGAGATCCGCACCAGAGTGGTACGGTAATCCTGTTCTGGAAGTCATGTTACTAGACCATGATGAACTTGCGAACTATGAGGAAGCGATGATGAGCCCAGATTCCGCGAAATGGTTTGAGGCCATGAAATCTGAGATATGATCCATGTATGAGAACAAAGTATGGACTTTGGTTGACTTGCCCGATGATCGGCAAGCCATAGAAAATAAATGGATCTTCAAGAGGAAGACGGACGCTGATAGTAGTGTTACTATCTACAAAGCTAGAATTGTCGCAAAAGGTTTTCGACAAGTTCAAGGTGTTGACTACGATGAGATATTCTCACTCGTATCTATGCTTAAGTCTGTCCGAGTCATGTTAGCAATTGCCGCATTTTATGAAATCTGGCAAATGGATAAACAAAACTGCATTCCTTAATGGATTTACTAAAGAAGAGTTGTATACGATGCAACTAGAAGGTTTTGTCGATCCTAAAGGTGTTAACTAAATATGCAAGCTCCAGCGATCCATCTATGGACTGGTGCAAGAATCTTGGAGTTGGAATATACGCTTTGATAAGTTGGTCAAAGCATATAGTTTTATACAGACTTGCGGTGAAGCCTGTATTTACAAGAAAGTGAGTGGGAGCACTACAATATTTCTGATAAGTATATGTGAATGACATATTGTTGATCGGAAATAATGTAGAATTATTCTGCAAAGCATAAAGGAGTTTTTCAAAGAAAGACCTCGGTGAAGCTGCTTACATATTGAGTATGAAGATCTATAGAGATAGATCAAGACACTTGATAAGTTTTTTCAATGAGTACATACCTTGACAAGATTTTGAAGTAGTTCAAAATGGAACAGTCAAAGAAAAGGTTTCTTGCCTGTGTTACAAGGTGTGAAGTTGAGTAAGACTCAAAGCCCGACCACGGCAGAAGATAGAAAGAGAATGAAAGTCATTCCCTATGCCTCAGTCATAGGTTCTATAAAGTATGCCATGCTGTATACCTGATCTATTGTATGCCCTACCACTGAGTTTGGCAAGGGAGTACGATAGTGATCTAGGAGTAGATCACTGGACAGCGGTCAAAATTATCCTTAGTGGAATAAGGATATGTTTCTCGATTATGGAAGTGAAAAAAGGTTCGTCGTAAAGGGTTACGCCGATGCAAGTTTTGACACTAATCTAGATGACTCTAAATCTCGGTCTAGATACATATTGAAAGTGGGAGCAATTAGCTAGAGTAGCTCCATGCAGAGCATTGTTGACATAGAAATTCGCAAAATACATGCGGATCTGAATGTGGCAGACACGTTGACTAAGATTCTCTCACAAGCAAAACATGATCACACCTTAGTACTCCTTGGGTGTTAATCACATAGCGATGTGAACTAGATTACTGAATCTAGTAAACCCTTTGGGTGTTGGTCACATGGCGATGTGAACTATGGGTGTTAATCACATGATGATGTGAATTATCGATGTTAATCACATGGTGATGTGATCTAGGTTATTGACTCTAGTGCAAGTGGGAGACTGAAGGAAATATGCCCTAGAGGCAATAATAAAGTTATTATTTATTTCCTTATTTCATGATAAATGTTTATTATTCATGCTAGAATTGTATTAACCGGAAACATAATACATGTGTGAATACATAGACAAACAGAGTGTCACTAGTATGCCTCTACTTGACTAGCTCGTTAATCAAAGATGGTTATGTTTCCTAACCATGGACAAAGAGTTGTTATTTGATTAACGGGATCACATCATTAGGTGAATGATCTGATTGACATGACCCATTCCATTAGCTTAGCACCCGATCGTTTAGTATGTTGCTATTGCTTTCTTCATGACTTATACATGTTCCTATGACTATGAGATTATGCAACTCCCGTTTGCTGGAGGAACACTTTGTGTGCTACCAAACGTCACAACGTAACTGGGTGATTATAAAGGTGCTCTACAGGTGTCTCCAAAGGTACATGTTGGGTTGGCGTATTTCGAGATTAGGATTTGTCACTCCGATTGTCGGAGAGGTATCTCTGGGCTCTCTCGGTAATGCACATCACTTAAGCCTTGCAAGCATTGCAACTAATGAGTTAGTTGCGAGATGATGTATTACGGAACGAGTAAAGAGACTTGCCGGTAACGAGATTGAACTAGGTATTGAGATACCGACGATCGAATCTCGGGCAAGTAACATACCGATGACAAAGGGAACAACGTATGTTGTTATGCGGTCTGACCGATAAAGATCTTCATAGAATATGTAGGAGCCAATATGGGCATCCAGGTCCCGCTATTGGTTATTGACCGGAGACGTGTCTCGGTCATGTCTACATTGTTCTCGAACCGTAGGGTCCGCACGCTTAAGGTTTCGATGACAGTTATATTATGAGTTTATGAGTTTTGATGTACCGAAGGAGTTCGGAGTCCCGGATGAGATCGGGGACATGACGAGGAGTCTCGAAATGGTCGAGACGTAAAGATCGATATATTGGACGACTATATTCGGACTTCGAAAAGGTTCCGAGTGATTCGGGTATTTTTCGGAGTACCGGAGAGTTACGGGAATTCGTCGGGAGAAGTATTGGGCCTTATTGGGCCATACGGGAAAGAGAGAGGGGCTGCCTAGGGCAGGCCGCCCCCCCCCCCCCCAAGGCCTAGTCCGAATTGGACTAGGGGGAGGGGCTGCACCCCTTCCTTGTTTCCTACTCCTACTACATGGAAGGACTCCTAGTTGGACTAAGAAAGGGGGAATCTACTCCCGGTGGGAGTAGGACTCCCCTAGGGCGCGCCATAGAGAGGGCCGGCCCTCCCCTCCTCCACTCCTTTACATACGGGGGCAGGGGGCACCCCATAGACACACAAGTTGATCTTCGTGATCGTTCCTTAGCCGTGTGCGGTGCCCCCCTCCACCATATTCCACATCGGTCATATTGTAGCGGTGCTTAGGCGAAGCCCTGCGACGGTAGAACATCAAAATCGTCACCACGCCGTCGTGCTGACGGAACTCCTCCCCGTCGCTTTGCTGGATCGGAGCCCGGGGATCGTCATCGAGCTGAACGTGTGCCAAGAACTCGGAGGTGCCGGAGTAACGGTGCTTGCATCGGTCGGATCGTGAAGACGTACGACTACATCAACCGCGTTGTCACAACGCTTCCGCTGTCGGTCTACAAGGGTACGTAGATCACACTCTCCCCTCTCGTTGCTATGCATCACCATGATCTTGCGTGAGCGTAGGAAATTTTTTGAAATTACTACGAAACCCTACATAACAGTGAGTTGGTAAGGCCATCTCGATGAGACCGAGATCAGTATCGGTGTGACCGAACAGTTAGGGTTTCTAGTTGTGGTTGTGTCATATGAACTATGTGGCACCAGATAGACAGAATCGGTGGGACTAAGTTGGAGTTTAGGGTTTTGACATATTTGGATGGAGAAAGTGGTTAGGGCTTTGGAGCAATATCACTAAGCATTTGAGCAAGCAAGCCATTAAGCAACACCTCATCCCCTTTTAATAGTATTGGCTTTCCTATGGACTCATTGTGATCTTGGATAGTCTTGAGCTTTTGCCAATATGTGTCCTTAGCACCTTGAAGGGGCTCCACATCCTCTTTTCCTTTCCACGCCATTGTTGAACTTGTCTGAAATACACTAGATAGAAGCATTAGTCCAACAAGAGATATGTTGATATTAATTACCAAAATCACCCAAGGAGCACTTGTGCTTTCAATCTCCCCCTTTTTGGTAATTGATGACAACATAAATCAAAGCTTTAGGTAAATGATATGAAGAGTAGTAAGTAAAGCTTTGGAGGAACATGTAACATGCATAAGCTCCCCCTATATGTGTGCAATCATGTGAAGATAGAATATACTAAGATGTGAATGCATAACATGACAGAGAAAGCAGAGAGTTACATGTATCTTGGCTATATGCATCAGACCAAAAGATATTATTGAGAAACGTACATCCATGTTTATGAATCCCTCTTGCAAACAATATGTACAACAGCAAGAGATCATCATGCACATGAGTGTGATGCATATACTTACCTTGTGGTCTTGAGCTGACTTTAGAAAGAGTGGACCTGAGAAAACAGGGTTAGATAACACAAGATCACTCTAAGTAAAGCAGTTTTAGGGAACCACAAGAGTACCCCAAGAGTAATGGGTGAGTACTACAAGTACTTCACTTAGATATAGACATGCCCCCAAAGATTTAAAGATGTGCAATAAGTTCCAAAGATTTTTCTCCCCTTAGGCATAGACTCTTTCTCCCCCTGAATCTGATATTGGGTAATGGGAGAAGGTAGGGTGAGATAAAATCAGAGCAAATAGAATTTTCATCAATAGCTAGGATTAAACATATTAGCATGTCTTCCCCTGTTTAAACATGTGACTTCTCTCCTCTTTGTTAACAAGCATCTGTAGAAGAGCTTAGATGTGCTCATTTGATAAGCTTTGATGTGCTCTCTCTCCCTCTTTGACATCAATTTCCAAGAAGGGTACTTCTGGAACATGAGCCAAGTAGGTGAGGTCCTTGAGAGTCACTAAAAAGCAGTAGGTAGCTTACGATGCTGACAGAGGAAAGAATCGTTGAGTGGAGCTGAAGAAAATAGACAGTCAGAAATGGCAAAAGGTTTTCTCAAAGTTGAAATCATAGGTCACACTCATCGTTTAAGCTCAAAATGGGGTTACCATTTTTTGTTTAAGCATTTTGATGTATTCACAACTTGTTGAGTTCCTTTAGCTCATAACTTGGAGCAAAGCTTCTCTAAGATGGAATGACATACCTTGGGTTGTGGTGTTGATCTTGATCATGCAGTCAAACTTGTGTTGGATGCTCAAGATTGATGTTGTCCATCAAGAGTTGGGAGCACCACTAGTAGTTTGAGTTCATCTTCCTACATGGGTTAGTTTTGCAAGGAAGAGCACTTGTGTATCCAAATTGACAAACATGAAATTTGACATATGGAAGTAGTCAACGGATATGTATAGTGAGTTCATGCTTCCTTGTATTCAATAACCAAATCATAGGAACTTGGTGTAGAAATTGCTCAAAATATGAGTGACGTGCAATCTCATAGATTTGGGCTCATCCAAGTACCTACAAGGGTTAGATAACATGCAAGGGTACAAGTATAGATCCAAGACATATGATCATCATCATAATAGAAATATCAAGGATTAGTCATAAAAGGCTCATGCCTTGCATGTATCCAAATGGAGATTCTACTCCAAGTTTGAGGCATCAATGATATTCAATTCACCTCTCAAATGGAAATATACTTTCTCATCAAGCGGTTTGGTGAATATATCCGCGAATTGCTTATCGGTTCGAACATGCTTAAGATTGATGTCTCCTTTAGCAACATCATCCTGAATGAAATGATGTCGAACTTCAATGTTCTTAGTTCGAGAATGTTGCACGGGATTGTGAGCAATCTTAATAGCACTTTCATTGTCACAAAGCAATGGAACATGTTTCACATGTATCCCATAATCCTTAAGGGTTTGGGTCATCCAAAGTAATTGAGCACAACATGATCCGGCGGCAATGTATTCCGCTTCGGTAGTGGATAAGGATACTGAGTTTTTTCTTGGAGGACCAAGATGCAAGGGATCTACCAAGAAATTGACAAGTTCTCGAGGTGGACTTCCTATCAACCCTGTCACTGGCATAGTCCGAATCGGAGTAGCCGACAAGATCAAAGGATGACCTCTTAGGATACCAAATGTCAAAGTTTGGTGTATGAATTAAGTATCTCACTATCCTTTTCACGGCCTTAAGATTACACTCTTTAGGGGCCGCTTGATATCGTGCACACATGCACACACTTGGCATAATATCGGGATGGGAGTCACATAGATATAATAATGAACCAATCATGGAGCGGTAAACTTTTTGGTCAACCGGTTTGCCATCCTTAGTCAAGTCAAGATGTCCACTAGTAGGCATGGGTGTTTTCATACCTTTACTTCTCTTGCATGTTGACCTTCTTGAAAAGATCCTTGGTATACTTTGTTTGAGAGACAAAGGTACCTTTCTTAGTTTGCTTGGTTTGCATACCAAGGAAAAAATTTGAGTTCACTCATCATAGACATCTCAAACTTCTCTGAAAGCCTTCCAAACTTTTCACTAAAATGGGGGTTAGTAGAACCAAATATGATACCATCCACATAAATTTGGCACACAAATAATTCACCATTAACCCTTTTAGTAAAAAGTGTAGAATCAATCTTCCCAATTTCAAAGCCTTTTTCAATAAAAAACTTGGTCAAGCATTTATACCACGCTCTAGGAGCTTGTTTAAGACCATAAAGGGCTTTATGAAGTTTGTAGACATGATTAGGTTTCTTGGGATTGACAAAGCCGAGAGGTTGTTTAACATAAGCTTCCTTCTAAATTTCTCCATTAAGAAAAGCATTTTTAGTGTCCATTTGGTATAAGGTGATATCATGATGATTGGCATAAGCAAGTAAGATGCTTATGGACTCAAGTCTAGCAACAGGGGCATATGTCTCACCATAGTCCATACCTTCAACTTGAGTGTAGCCTTGAGCGACGAGACGGGCCTTGTTGCATACAACTTGTCCATCTTCATATTGCTTATTCCAAAACACCTATTTGGTTCCAATGACATTGTGCTTGTCGTCGGGCTTTTCAACCAATGTCCACACTTGATTCCTCTCAAAGTTGTGTAGCTCTTCGTGCATAGCATTCACCCAATCCGGATCCTCAAGAGCTTCTTCTACCTTCATAGGTTCAACACTAGAAATGAATGAGTAGTGTTCACAAAAGTTAGCCAAACGAGTTTTAGAGCGAGTAATTCTCCAAGTTTTAATGTCTTCGAAGATTTGTTTGACGGGATGGTCTCTTGTGACTCTTGCTCTAACTCGTGAGAGATTTTGTTTGGGTTGAGGTGGAACATCCTCTTCATTGTCTTCTTCTTCTCCTCCTTCAATGTTGTTGCTGTTGTCGTTCTCTTGTGGAGGTGGAGAGGGAGGTCGAGGTGGTTCATCTTTCTGCACTTCCTCATATCCTCCATCTTGACGTGTTCCGCTCATGGATGCCTCCAAGTCAACTTGCGGTTCACCTTGATGTGAAGTTGAGGTTTACACTTGAACGGATGAAGTACTCTCCTTCACCTCCATTGGGAGAATCTTGCCAATGGACAAATCTTGGATTGCTTCCGAAGGATCTTTGACTCCTACATCAATTGGGCAATTGCTCTACTTGCGAGCCGTTAGATTCATCAAACTTCACATCTACCGTCTCTTCAACCTTTCGGGTGAAATTGTTGTAGACACGGTAAGTGTGAGAGTTTGAGCCATAACCAAGTAGGAAACCTTCATGAGATTTACGAGAAATTTTTGAGCGACGATGCTTATCAAGAATGTAACACTTTGAGCCAAATACTCGAAAGTATCCAACTTGGGGTTTTTTACCGGTGATAAGCTTGTATGTCGTCTTGCCGAGAAGCTTGTGAAGATATAGTCGATTCGTAGCATGACAAGCTACTCAATCGCTTCTGCCCAAAAGTGTCTTGGCGTCTTGTACTCATCAAGCATCGTTCTTGCCATCTCGATAAGTGTCTGGTTCTTCCTCTCAACAACTCCATTTTGTTGAGGCGTGTACGCATCCGAGAACTCATGTGAGATCCCTTCTTCATCAAGAAATGTATCCACATTTGCGTTCTTGAACTCGGTTCCATTGTCGCTTCGAACCTTCTTGATCTTCACTTCAAATTGGTTTTGGGCCTTCCTAGCAAAGTTCTTGAAGATATTTTGGGCCTGCCATTTGTCATCAATAAAGAACACCCACGTAAATCTTAAAAAGTCGTCAACAATGACCAAACCGAACGAGTTACCACCGAGACTCTTGTAGGCGTTGGGACCGAAAAGATCCATATGAAGTAGCTCAAGTGGTCTTCTCGTGGTCATGATGTTCTTCATGGGATGGCTTCCTCCAACCTTTTTTCCTGCTTGACAAGCACTACAAAGTCTATCATTGTCAAATATGACATCTTTAACACCAAGGATATGATCACCTTTAATAAGCTTATCAAGATTTCGCATGCCAACATGACCTAACCTTCTATGCCATAACCAACCTTTAGAAGATTTAGCAATTAAGCAAGTACGAGGTTGGACTTGAGTCACCTCTACGAGTACCGGTAAACACCATATTATGATTATCTCTTCGAAACACTTGGCAATCTACTTCAGTACATAAAACATTGAAACCGAAGTCAGATAGTCTAGATACGGAAAGGAGATGATCCCTTTTTTACCCTGCAAAAAAAGGGATTCAACGAGCATAACATTTTTGGATAGAGCTATCATTGGAAATGGCCACCATAACAAGGTCAAGTACCTTACCCTTGGAGTTATCTCCAAAAGTGACATACTTGCGTGGACCTTTGTTCTTAGCAAGCTCACGCAACGTGTCCTTATCTCCGATCATATGATCAGTACATCCACTATCGAGTATCCATTCCTTCCCTCCGGGCATGTAACCACGAAGGTTAGCCATAAGACCAAAGTGTCTCATCGACTTCTCAAGGTTAAAGTCACTATCTTCATCTTCGTCATAATATCCATGCTCAACATCATCATGTAAATGATCATCACCTAGAGCAAGTGATTCATTAGATTTATGACCATGACAATGTGCATGTTTATGAATTCTAATAGTTTGTGAAATGATGCTACTAATGACTCCAACATTTCCTTTGGCACGCATAAGGTCACGGAGCGCAAATAGACATTCATCAAACTTAGGATCACTAGGGTTCATATTTTGAAAAGTAGTAGACTTTTGAAGCTCTCATCTAGATTTTTCAAGGAATAATTTGGAAATCACTTCTCAAGATATTTCCATATAGTATAAGCACGTTCAAAGGTAGGCAAGCATACAAGAAAATTTCTAGGAAATCCTCTAATGATAAGATCAATTGTTCTAAGATTGCGAGTCATGTCAAGATACTCATCGGGGTAGGATACAAAGGATCAATAGGGGGCACATAAGGGCTAGTAATATACTTGTTTAAATCATATTCATTGAAAATCTCAAGCATCTCATTATTCCAAGAATTATAGAACTCACCATCAAGTATAGGCACTCTACGTCTAATACTCCCGATCATAGACTCATCCACCTTCCTCCAATGGTTATTAAACCAAAGAAATGGAGACAGATGCTCTAATACCAATTGAAATGATCGAGAAGAGGGGTCTAGAGGGGGTGATTAGACCCTCAACAAGTAAAAGTGGCATTTGTTTAGTTCTTCAAGTTAAGGTGGAGTTTTAGCATAAGTTTAAGCATTCACAATAAATTTCAAGCAAGCATGACAAGAGTATATGCAACGGAAAGGGTAAACCAAGCTAATTGCAAGAAAGTAAAGGGATGGGATTGGAGTGTGCAAACGCAATGAAGACATGGAGATATTTGGCATGGTTTTGATAGGTGGTGCTATCGTACATCCACGTTGATGGAGAATTCAACCCACAAAGGATAGCGGTTGCACCAATCCATCGAGGGCTCCACCCATGAAGGGACCATGAAGAAACAACCTTATCTATCCCATCATAGCCATCGCCCACGAAGGACTTACCTCACTCGGGTAGATCTTAATGAAGTAGGCGGTCTCCTTGCCCTTATAAACTTCCTGGTTCAACTCCACAACTTGACGGAGGCCCCCAAGCGACACCTAACCAATCTAGGAGACACCACTCTCCAAAAGGTAATAGATGGTGTGTTGATGATGAACTCCGTGCCCTTGTGCTTCAAATGATAGTCTCCCCAACACTCAACTCTCTCACACAGATTTAGATATGGTGGAAAGATGATTTGAGTGGAAAGCAACTTGGGGAAGGCTATAAATCAAGATTCTTGTGGTAGGATTGGAATATATTGATCTCAACACATGAGTAGGTGGTTCTCTCTCAGAAAATGTATGGTGGAAGTGTAGGCACGTTCCGACGGCTCTCTCACATATGGAGAAGGGGGTGGAGGGGTATATATAGCCTCCACACAAAATCCAACCATTACACACATTTAACCCATCTCGGTGAGACCGAATAGATAAACTTGATGGGACCGATTAGTTCAAAATGTGAACGTTAGGAATCTCAATGGGACCAACTCGAACAACTCGGTGGGACCGATGTGCTAGGGCTTAGGGCAAACCACATCTCAGTGGCGCCGATTACATCAACTCGGTGAGACCGAAGTGAAGCAATAGGACAACAGAGAATTGGTCAAGCCACCTTGGTGAGACCAATTGCAATTTCGGTGAGATCGAAATAATTGCAACTTGTAACAATGAGTTGGTAAGGCCATCTCGGTGAGACCGAGATCTGTATTGGTGTGACTGAACTGTTAGGGTTTCTAGCTATGGATGTGTCATATGAACTATGTGGCACTGGATAGACAATCGATGGGGCCGAGTTGGAGTTTATTTTGACATATTTGGATGAAGAAAGTGGTTGAGGGCTTTTGAGCATATCACTAAGCATTTGAGCAAGCAAGCCATTAAGAAACACCTCATCCCCTTTTAATAGTATTGGCTTTCCTATGGACTCAATGTGATCTTGGATAGTCTTGAGATTTTGTCGTTATGTGTCCTTAGCACCTTGAAGGTGTTCCACACCCTCTTGTCATTTCCACGCCATTGTTGAACTTGTCTAAAATACACTAGATAGAAGCATTAGTCCAACAAGAGATATGTTGATATTAATTACCTAAATCACCCAGGGAGCACTTGTGCTTTCATCATGTTATTCACCAAGTTCACCTCCGCCTAGAGTGTTGATGGGTCGGTTGCTATGACGATTGTGGTTGACTGATGTATCTCCGTTGTTGACTCTATTTAGTGGTAGTAGTAGCAGTAGTAGCAACAGCAGTAGTAGTATGTGTGGTAGAAGATTGCCAACGCTTTGTTGACTTCTTGGTTGTGAGGACTGAACATGTTGCTTTTGTAAACTGAAATGTATCTAGAAAATGTTGCAATTGTCATACTATTATATCTATATCGGTGATGATCTTACCAACATTGGCTTTTCTACTCATCTAAACTGAATAATGTCGTATGTCTACATTTGTATTTATTGTCTGGAAGTAGTAGGGCTAAACTTGTTCGATATTGCTGAATGATTGCAGATGCTCGTTTTGCATGTACTATGCTTTCTATGTTCCGGCAATACTTGATGAATTCTACTATTATGCTTTCCTATGTATTACTCCCTCTGTAAATAGAACTGATGTTCATCTAGCAAAGCTATTTGCTGTAACAGTTTTCCTGAAGGCACTCTAATATTCATCTCTTTTCGTTTCATCAGGTTTTCAATCACCAAAAGAAGCAACAATAAACAAGCAAAATTATGTTGTCGTTGGGAAAAGCTGTTGCTAAATTATTCCCCTATAGCAACTTTCTCTCATTTTTATTAGGCGACCTGTACAATTCTGTAGCAAGGATATAAAGGGAGTTAGTTACATTGTAAAGATTGGATTTTTAAATGTTTTACACCATGTTATGTCAATATGCAAAACCTGCCTACCAAACAGAAAGGATTGTGGACGGAGAGGTTTTAGGGATTCAAGGGGTTTTGAGGGGATTAGGTGAAAGGAAGGGATTCGCCCAATCCCCTGAAATCCCCCTCCCCAAACCTCCCCAATCCACTTCTACCAAACAAAGCCTTATGTTGCATACAGAGTACACAAGATCAGCATGCTCCTTCTCATGAGTCCATGGATTTCGTGAGTGCCAAATTTCCCACATCACCGAAATAATCTTTGCCCGTTCTTAATCCTTGAAATGGTTGTCACAAAGAATATCTCTTGACCAAGTATAAGAGGATGCAACCTTGGTTGATGGAAATCAAACCAAGTTTGGGCCTCATCCCAAGACCTGCGTGCATGCGAGCATGAAACCGATGCATGCATTAAGTCCTCGTCTTTTGCCATACATACATTACATACACTAAAAGATTAGTATGTTTATGCTTCAAGGTAGCTTCATCGGGAGAACTCCGCGAACAACTCTCCATCAAACAACTCTAACCTTGATCCTAAAAAATCATAACCTTGGCACAACTTTGAGCTTCCATAAAGATGTCCAAATCAATTGATCTTACTTTGAAGTGCCGGTAACCGTCCCTTCCTCTAGAGTAGCATGCTCTTTTTGATTCACAAGAGCACGGTACGCTGATTTGATAGAGTAAACACCTGAAGTTTCAAAAGCCCAAGCAAAGAAATCTTGTCCTGCACCATGGTGAAGTTGGCCATAAAACGGCGCCCCGACGAGGAGCCGGCCTCATGGTCATGCTTGTCATACTTCCCGAACCCCATGGTGGGCGGCGAGTAGGGCTTGGTGTCGGGCGACTGGGGGCAAGGGGAAGAAGACTGTAAGTGAACTGGATGACCCCCTTTGCCGCACGCGTGGCAGGGAGGAGGTTCGGTGGTTGACATGCGGGGGGTCCATTGATGGTGTTCTGGACTAGGGGGTGTTTACCACGTCGTCTCTCAGCCATATGGGCCAGAGTGAGGACTCCCATGAAGTTCAGCTAGTGGGCCACATTTGTCGGGCCCAACAGCGCCAAGATGGATATCTTTCGAATACTTAGCGCATACTCCAAGAGTTAGAGGTCATCTTCGTCACGATTACCTTAGATGTAACCGACTATGTGTAAACCCTAGGCACCCATTGTATCTATACTTTTTGTCTCCTGTTACCATCACACCAAGGCTAACAACTCAGGACTCTCTACTCGAGATCTGCTGAATTTGACTCCATCATCCACGTAAGGGTGGACTTATAAATAGGACAGATAGGTGGTGGTTGGATAGCCGATGCACGGGCCCAAAGCGAACACCGAGCGGATGCACTGCGCATCTGTCTAATGTCCGTGTGCACATAAATCAGCCCAAATTTATAACGGAAATGCAATACATGACAGACAAAATAGAATCTGCGTTTACGACGGCCCATAGTTTTTAGCATCATGGACCCAAACGGACGCAACCAGACCATATGAGTTGTCCGGTTGAAGTTGCCTTAACGAACACATGGCAAGATCGATAGCTCCGGGATTGGGCTGGTGCTTGGATTCCGCCGAACGGGAGGGCCGCTCGCGCAGCTCGGATATGAATCATGCATGTGGGATCCTTAAAAAAAAAAGAATCATGCGTGTGGCGATTGGCAGTGTAGGCTCTAGCCACGATGGTGCTCTGCTCGCAAGAACACCGCCATAACTGCACAGCATGTGTTTTCTGAAGTCAATATATCCGAAGAACCAGTGGACAGTGGAGCCTGGAATTTCGACGGTCGCTGCTTGGCATCTTCATGGCTCTGCCCTTGTGTGGGCCGTGGCTGCCTGCCATCAAGCTCTTGGCTCCAGACACGGCTAAATTTCGTGTTTTGATTTTTTTTTGAAATCTATTCGAGATTTGACCCTACTTTGAAAAGAATTCAAGATCTGACCCTTTTGTTAATGCCAGAGACCATGGCGGTAGGGTATAACAACCTACCGCCAAGGTCCCTGACGGTAGGGTTGTATGCCATACCGCCAAAAAAACTCCTAAGTGTTGCACATAGTGCGTGCTCGTGCCTATCGCCAAGCACCTTGACGGTAGGGTTGTGCAAGCTACCGCCAGCCCGGTTGGCGGTAGCGATGTTTTCTACTGCCAAAGTCCCTGGCGGTAGGATGTTAGACCCTACCATCATAGACTCTGATGATAGCAAAAAGATCAGATCTCGAAAAAAATTTAAACTAAGGTCAAATCTTAAATAGGTTTCAAAAAATGTCAAAACACGAAAATTTGCCTCCAGACGCCATGAAACTAACCATGTGGATGAACAATTTAACAGGTCTAGCGAACAGAGTGGTGCAGGTCTAGCGCGAGTCAAGACTCGTTTTAGTCGACGGATCAGACTCAGATCATCTACTACTAGCATGTCTTACTCGGCCCGTGGCTGATAGCTACTATCAGGCCATCTCAAACTCAAAGCCAATTCGAGCTTCACAGAACCAAGAAGCTTAGCTCCCCTTACCAAGACAGCTTAACAAGACACGCCGACTTACGGAAGCAACTAGTTAACGAGCGTTTCTTTGGGAGCCTCGCAACAATCAGCGCCACTTGGCGTGCTCTCAGCCATTCGCCACGTGTTGCGCTCTGGACGCTCCCTTCGGATTATTTTTATTTTTCTGCATGCGTTTTCAGCTTTTTAAACTTTTTTTTCGGGTTTTTTCGACGTTTTGGTTTTCTCCCGGTCTTCCTTAGCTTCTCGATCAAAAAATATTCGAAAAAAAAATTGCACGAAAAACGCATTTTCTTTTTTTTCGCGAAAGTCACGGTTTTTTTCACAAGAGGCACGTTTGTGCTTTAGTGAGAGTCACGGTCGTGCCTTTCAGAAACGGAAAAAAACGCGTTTTCTATTTTTTTCGCGAGAGTCACGGTTTTGCTTCTGCGAGAGGCATGGTTGTGCTTTCGCGAGAGTCACGGACGTGTCTCTCGAAAAGGGAAAAACAAAACGCGTTTTTTGTTTTTTTTTTCTTTCGCGAGTCACGGTTTTGCTTCCGCGAGAGGCACAGTTGTGCTTTCGCGAGAGTCACGGCCGTGCCTCTCAGAAAGGGGGAAAAATACGCGTTTTTTCTTTCGTGAGAGACACGGTTTTGCTTCCACGAAAGGCACAGTTGTGCTTTCGCGAGAGTCATGGTCATGCCTCTCAGAAACGAAAAAATGTGTTTTCTAGTTTTTTTTCCTTCCACGGGAGTCACGGTTTTGCTTCCACAAGAGGCACTAGTGTGATTCGCGAAAGGCACGGGCGTGCCTCTTTCGAAAAGGAAAAAAAACCATGCTCTTGGTTTGGTTTTTTCGCCCGGCTTTTTCATCTGGTTTTTTTTTTCATGAAAAAAAGTTCGTCAAAACCTATCAACATGGGATCTAGTTTTAAAGATCTCAACGCGAGGAATCCAATAATGAAAACGGTTCAAGATTTGGACGCACGATTTAAAAGATAAAATGTTTTGAATAAACGAATCTATGAAAAAAGAAAAAACTCACAGACAAATGGCGTGCTACATATGCGCCACTTGTCACAATCTGAGAAAATGGAGTGTTCTTTGCAACGAGTACTCCTTAATTAGTGATTTCGCCGACTTGCTCGCCTTGTTGACTCATTCCAATACCAACAGCCCGCAATAACACTGCTCGTCAGGCAACATGATGGCCTCAAACACATGCTGCTTTGCAAATGACAGTCATAAGGCTCTTCAAACACATGGCATCTAATGGGCCCTGGACGTATGCAAGCGGACGGCGTCCGCTTGTCTGCCAACTACTTTTTGCTTCGAGGACGATTGCGGAGAGTCCCCAGCGTCCGCTTGCATCCCTACCTGGACGTGCCATAACAATTTAACAATCTGACTGACAGTCGGCCGTGTCTGTCCGAGCCCCACAAAGATTAACAAGCCTTGAGAAGTTAGATTTCAAGTCTGCACAAAGTCCGTTTGAACGTTTGGTAGACTTTTGAGAAACAGGTGGTGAATGGCGGAGGAGGTCAACAAGACGTGTCAGTTAATGACTTATCAATCCTCTGAATTCAGATTCACCGCCGGGGACTCGTCTCTCCACGATTAAGAACTTGATGGAATCCCTCCCTCCCACGCTCTTGAACTGGTGCTGCTTGCAATCTAATCCTATTGATATCTTCACAGGAGAATAATGGTCATGGTACAACTCTACAAGATGAATTGATTAAGAAGCTATAGCGGCCATGATAAGCAATATCACAAATTGATGGAGCTATCAACTAACATACTTATATGTTTGACAGGAAGGGGCCATGACAGCTGATATTGTTCTTCATGTCGCTCCTAACAAACAAAACTGACAGGAGGTACATAACGTCTGGATCGGTCCAAACTGAATGATAGGTTGACATGTCTAAATTTTGTATTCATGGACATCAACACCGTTTGTGTGTCTTCATTTATTTATTTTATCTTATTTTATTGGACTTCTCAACACCCTTTCTCTATGTTGATATCCAAACTTGAGATTCTTGATGAGACACGTCTCAACTCCCTAATTGGATAACCAATCAAATGATTGCCCCTAGATGCCCATGTGCAAGACTAATAATAAATCAGTAAAATGAAACAAAAATTTCCGATCCCCGAGAGCTTTTGTGCAAAGAAAAAAGGTGAGGTTCACACATTTATCCTCCTTTCAAAACACATGCACGCCACTACAATGTGCAAAGCAAATAATCATCAGTGATTTGGATAAAGATGATTCTCGTTGGATGACAAATGGACTCCATATGGGTGTTCAAACAATCAACGGACAGGCAATATTATATAACTAATCACGTTTGATGTCCCGCCAGCCACGGGGATACGAGTGGAGCAAGGGTGAGTCTGCATGTCAGCCCACAACATAGACTAGAGACAAAATCAGAGTCAGGATAAGAATGCACGGTACGCAACCACCCTGGATCTGACTATACCTTATAAGTTCTTACCAGCAGCCATTAACTGCGAACTACCTGAATTATCTCTCGGCACCACAGTATAGGCTAGAGTAATTGGTGCAGGACTGGGTACCCCCTCTTGGAATTTGACATCAAAAGCCACAGATTGGTAAAGACAAACTTCGTCTTCTTTGCAGTAGTAAACCTGAAAATTCGAATACAAAATGCTCAAAACATGATCTTAGAAAAGAATAGTTCCTTTACTTCGGCTATGTGCTTGCACCAAAAGTGCAACCCATGTCACAAAAGTGCAACACCAGGATACCTCCATTGAATAAAAATGAGCACCACTACACATGATCTAAAGATATCAATGATGCAAAAGGAATTCTTGTGTCCTAAATCAGTGACGTATCCACATAGATTCGAGATGATTCTATGCATGTGCCGTGTATTGGACCATCTTTATAGAAAATATAATGTGCTGCTGTAGTGTTTGCTAGAAGATCATGCGGTACTATCACTGAGTGGAAAAGATCAGTGTGATGTTCACCGATGATCCAAGAAATTAAACAGAACTATTGTTTGAAGGTTTAATATATCTCTACCTTGCAGTTGATCCTTCCTGTTGATGATGATGATGATGATGTTCTTTTGAACTTGAGTGACGCCTGCCCATCTGAGTTTAGAGATCCATTCACTGGCTCGATCTCAATTGCATTAGCTGGTTCTGTTTCCACATCAAATTTGCTGCGTGCTTCCTGATTCTCAGAGGTAAAAAAAGAAAGAAGATTTAGTCTACTGAAAACAAGCAAATTTATCATCTGAAGCAGCTCCTGTTGACAGAGCTGTTTCAAGAAATGTTTACTAAAACACTGAACTGACATTTAACCCAAATATACTTCATGATAGTAATCGCATGTAACATGTTAGATCTGATTAACTGTTATCCCTGTTCATATCTTACTGTCCTAGACTTCATACATGAATCAGGTACCTTCATCCGTTTTGGAAAAAAAAGGTACCTTCAGGTTTCCAGTCCAGCTAAGCTGTATGAAACATATCGCACAAGCCTTTTAACAAGACCATTTCTTTGAAAACAGAAGTGCTTGTACAGAATATGGAGGTTGCAAGCATGAACCTTAAAGCATCAAGACAAAACAAACATGTTGTAGGCAGTACAGAGATGAGATGCTGTCACACAATCAAATGAAGAATGCTGCTAATTTTGAATTTGTACCACACTATAATGTGTACAGTTTCACAAAACTCTACATTTGTTGTATAAACTATCACAGAACTGCACACTAAGATAGCTTCACGAAATTCCACATTTTAGATTTTAACAGCGGTCTGACAGGTGCCCACCTGTGAAACTCTTATAAATAGCAAACGACCTTCAGCAACTATAAATGACTATCATGCACCATCTACGAGAAACTATGATGCAAAAGATAAAATCCTGAGAAGATTTGGACCTTTGAGAAATGGTAACCATCAGGAATTGAGATTGCAAGAGACACATATCCTTCCATTGAGGAACCACCATCAACATTAATAACATTTGTGTCTGCTGATAACCGTCGTCTTAGGCGTCTCAACGCCTTCGGTTTTGGTGATGGCGGCTGCACTCCAGTCAAATCTAGTGTGCGCACCTCAGCACCTCTCTCATTCAAAACTATAGATCTGATTGCACTGTTGTTTGTATCTGCTACAAGAAATCTTCCTACAAGATATCAGAAGCACAAGCATTATCCTCAGTTAACCTAAAAGAGAAATAATATAGGGAATAAGATTATATTTGTAACACTTGTATTTAACAACTTAACATAGAAAATAAAATAAAGTATTACCTTCTCCAACTTCAACAAGTCCAGCTGGCTCAGATAGCTGCATCAGCCAATTCAAAACATTTGTGTCATAAAGCGCTTCATAGACAATATTTCTTTTCACAGATAGTAACATAAAGAATACTCCATCAACCTATGGTTAAACTAGTATAGAATGCTGATTACGGTGGTATTTTTAATTAATAAGCATCGCATATCAAAGTAAATGCAGACAATAGAGATTGGTCGAGTGATCACTCACTTGAGCTGACAAGGCATCATCATCCTTGTATCCTGCACGTCCGGTACCAGCAATCGTTGTAACTTTTTTTGTGACAGGATCTAACTTTTTTATCTGCAGTTTCATAAGAGAACATGAAAATAATAGCGGATCTTGCAGCAAAACAATAGTGGTTGAAAGAGGCAAAAGAATCGGGGCATATTGTGTGCAGTAGGTACAAGAGGTGTAATAGTGCACTAGAGGCACAATTACCATCTCTAATGGCCATGAAAGTTTTGAAGAAATTCATCTTCCGTAGCACAAAATTCCGTATCTAAATTCGTCCACACACCCGAGTGAATAGTAACAAATTCAAATTTAGTGTGAATAATAGCTTTTGGTACTATTAAGTACTCGCAACAGGATTCATATTTTTGTTTCTCGTTGAGTGTGTGGATTGAATTTATATTTAGAATTTTGTGGATGGATGCTCTTTGTATCGATGTTGTCCATTTTCTTTTTCAAGTTATGACCAGAGCTAATTTAGCCTTCAGTACAATAGTACATCCAGCCACATGCAAAGTTGGTGAAGGATTAGGCATATGTCCATCTATTTCCAGTTATGTACCCCATGAAAAAGCCTGTGTATATTTATAGAACCAACCTGTGTAGTTTGCTGCTATGAAGTTTTACTCATGCATTCTGTTTCCTGTATGCTTTTTGGGGGCATATTGCTTGTGCTAAGGGGCAACCCATGTCCAGTCACATGCTGGTAAGATGATTAGGCATAATTACTCTGCATGGCATCTAACTGAGATCCAGATTGCACCAACTTGAGTTCTATGAGCAAACCGAGCAATTGACAAGTCCTGTGGTTACTTATTTGATGGAAAAAACCTGAGTTATGTTCCCTTGGGAGGTGTCCCTTAATGAGTAAAGCTGTAGACAACATTCAGGTTTGCAATCACTCATTTATTAATCAACTGACGGAAAAGCTAACTGGTGACCGTTTGCTGGGAGAGCATGGCATTTCATACGTTTTTCCTGGCAGTTTTAGTTGTATCGGGGGTGGTAGTTTCTTTCAGAACAACACGGCATTTTCTGGGAGGATGGCAGTTTTGAGCCTTCATTCCAGAAAATGACATGCTCTTCTGAAGAAACTGACACCCCCTGACAAACTAAAACTGCCATCAAAACGTTCGCAAATGCCACCCCCTCCCAGCGAACGGTCGCAGATAAGAGGGTCCTTAATCAACTGGATCTGGTATTTGGTAAAGAAGACTCTACTTTAGTCATGGCTCTATGAAGCATTCTAGCACACTACTAAAAAAGAAACAAGTCCATTCTAGATCGTCGAAGATGGGAGGCGCGCAACCTGGCCTGGGGCTCTCCAGGGGTGGGAAAGGAGGTGCCTATCCGCCCGTTCCTTTGGTGATCGGTGGCCACAGGCCTGGTGCGGGGGCGGGTTAGGAGCCATGGATGCCAGGGCAGCAGCCCTGGAGGGCAGGCTTCACGGTTGGCTCTCCAGCAAGCAACGCTGAGGCAGGTGTTGGCGGCGAGCTTCGGTCATGTGGGTGGCGAGGTGTATGGTGTGGTCCTGGCAAAGTTGTCGCCGGCAGTGGTGGCATAGCCCTGATCTAGATCTGGACTTCTGGAGTTCTTAACACGTCGGGTGCCCCTGCATCGGGGTGGGTCTTTAGCCTTTTCACGGTGTGGTGGGTAGGGGCGTTGTCAAGCAAAAACTTTGTGCCTTGGCGTCCACGGTGGCCATGCCTGCGCATGTCGTGTTCCTCTTGGGGAACCGCCTTGGTCCCTTCCCTCAACACTCAGGGTGAAAACTTTGTCCGCTTCAGCAGGCGCGGCGGCGGCACGTGGCATCGGTACCTTCTTGGAGGCGTCGTCATTGAGTGTGGGTGGTTATCGGTTGTGTCGGCATTACTCCTGTGCCTCTACAGGACAGCACTCTGGCAGTGTCTGGTTGTGCACTCTTGTGCTGTTTTTGAGTCTTCGTGTGGTGTGTCGTGTTTTCTTTTCTGATCAGCTTCTGAGGGCTTCCTCAGCACCATGTATCATTTGGCCTTGTGCTTTATATATAAAGCGGGGCGAAAGCCTAATCCGAGTAGATCCATTTGCACAAAGGCAGCCAAGAACAATTTACAGCTGGCTCCTTGTGGTGGCAAAAGTTTCCAATTACCGCTGAGTCGTGGGTGAAATAAAAACTATATACACTTAAACTTTCCACAATATTATAAATATGTATTTACTATTTAGTGATCAGAACTGGTCAGAATTTCTGAGAATCCTCCAAATCTCAACTGTGATTATGCAAATTTTGTTTCTTGGATGCAAATTCACATGATAGTGTCAAAAGATGATTGATTACCTTGTGATTATAAGAATCTGCAACATATATTTGATTATCGCTAGCATAGACAACACCCAAGGGATGCTGGAGTAGCACATCCCAGCCAGTCCCATCATGATCGCCAAACTGAACAGGAGGGAACATAATTACCTCTTAATAGGACAAATTTAGAAAATTATAACAGAACAAAGTAAATATGACTTAAAATGCTTGACCAGGTCAGTGCTCCACCAATAAACCATAACATCTTTCAGTATACATCTTTTGGTACCGAGAGAGAGAGAAGGTGAGAGAAATACCCTAAACAAATTATCTGGAAAATTTGGATCTCCCCCAGCAAGCCATCTTGACCCCCCTGACTTCATATTAACAGCTCGAATGGAACTGCTTTCACTATCAGCAACAAATAACTCCCGCAATTCTGCGTGGGTAACTCCATACAAATCAGGGCTCTGTGGCCTCAGATAAAAAGTAGTAATATGGTAATCACACAAAATATACCAGGATCCAATGAAATCCCAGATGGCTGCGCAAACGATGTGTTGGTGGGGCTGCAACATGAAACAACTAATTAAGAAATCGTAGCGTGTACATCAAAGGACCAAAAGACTGCAGCAGCCAGATGGGAAACTTCTAATTATCAGTGTGAATAGGCCCAAGTTGGTAATGTAGTTAGTAAATCAACAATGCATATGGAAACCTTGTTGTTAGTTGTCACCCAGCATAGATGTGAACCCAAGGTAGCACAACATAGGGTAAAAGGTTTCAAACCAAAGAATAGTTATACACTGATACAAAGCACGACTATAACCTGAAAGGTTGTTCAGTTCTAACACTCATTGAAATTACAGAAACCATAAACACAAGGCTGCAAGTTATTGTCTACAAACATGTCAAGTGCACAACGAGTTCCTGACTTCCTAAGGAGACACAATAGAAAAAAGCTGCCATACTCATTCATCTAATAGTCATACGGATCCATTTATCATGTAATCTCCCAGTGAGACATAATTAAATAAATTGTTAGAACAATCAGATAACAGCAGTCATTGTTAAATAACCACAGCTACAAATTACATGCTTTGGCACTGTGCGCCCATAGAGATGCCAGCTTACAAACTACTTTCCTGGCTGAAAGGGAAACACGATTACCTTGAACCATTCAGATTTTTTTCGGAGCCATTACCACTGAAAACTTCAGTTACACTATTAAGGGTGTTGTGTTTCCAGATTTGATGTTGTCCCGCCATCGCAATGTACACGGTCTCCTCCGAGGGAGCATAGCAGACATCCCATGGTGAATTTAGAACCTAGAATAACACTTCCAAATCAGGCTAACTGCCTTCTACAAACATCAAGTTTGATAATTAACTTCCATAAATAGTGTTAAGCTAATCAATAAAATGCCCCACAGATGAAATAATGCTAAATTATATGACCGCCCGTATTTTGAAATTATGGAGTTATAGTTTCTCAAACTATCCATAATATAAGCATCAGGTCATCAGGCTTTACATCACCCCATCAATCAACACTTTTAATAGAATATCTTCAGATGATCTGATAATGTATGCATGTGTATTCTAACATTTAAAATCACTGCAATGCGGATGGTTCTCAGCACATGTCATCCTCATGTTGGAAATGGATCGCCCGGTTGTGCACATTGGCAATGACCAACATTTATCAGTTCATATTCGAGGTGCAGGTATCTTAAAACAAAAAGGTAGCTGTAAAATGGTAGGCACCATTTTCGCCTAATGCTCTACTCTATGCATGAACAAACATAAACACAAACACATCAAATATTACAATTCAGGGTGTGACAGGATAGGGAACTGTTTTAGTTTTTGCCTCAGAATAGTGTTTTCTGGATAATCTGGAGCATAATGGGTGGATAGGATAGGAGACTGTAGATTTTATCTTTAACATAGATCTCAGGACTGCGGTAATACAGGTGCACAACACTACAATAAATCCCAGTCTACAAAGCTGGACCTTAGACGGCAGTCAAGATGAGCTAGTGACAAGCAGCTAGCACCCAAGAGCAGAAAAGAACACACCACCCGCCAGGGTATGGCAGATATTTGTTGCTAACTATCTCTGCTTCAGCTCATGTGCGGATTAAGGATTAGAATTGAGCAGTATAATCTCTCTGGTCTGAGCATAGGAGTCAACCAAGTGATCAACGTTCTGTTTGACTACAGAAACTGCAAGTGGAAGCGTGCAACTAGTATAATCAAGGTGAACAGAACAGAAATGGCAGCAGTAAAAATATTGTCATTGCAGTTGCATGCAAAATAATCCATATTCAGTTTCATGATTCCAATAAAAATACATGTTAAAAAGAACGTGGAAGCATACCTGACTAGTTCCTCGGCCTCCTCCTTCGTAGTCGGAACCTTTGGTCCCATTTCCAGCTAGTGTTCTGACAGTCTCATTAACAAAATCAACCTCTCTGGACAAGGATAAAAAGGCATTCATGTCAATAAAAGCAATACTTTGGAATATAAGAATTATCTGCGGACATGGTTAACCATGCTGATTGACTGTGTAATCAATATAAGATATCGCTAGAAAAGAACAAGCAGCAGAACTAGTTAATCTTCCGCAGCAATAACAATCTTGCCAACAGCCAGGGGAGAGGGGAGATGATCCCGGCCGGTGCAGAGTAGGGAGAAGGAGAAATCATAGGTGGGTGAAGAGGTCTATACAAAATCTCTAATGCATGTAGAAATAACAACGGGCAATATGCTTGCTCAATGCAGAGTTTTATGGAAATTTTCCTACAAAAGAACTACTACTCCCTCCGTCCGGTGAAGAGTGTACATTTGGCTTTAAAATTTGTCCACAAAAGAGTGCACTTCTATCTTTTCAATGCACTTTAAAGTAGAAAAAAATGTTTCTCTCTCATCACACCATAATCAAGACCAATAATATTCTACACATGGTCTCCTTAATTTCTACATGCACTTAGCTCATTGGGGTTTGGGTAATTAAAGAGGAGAGAAATGGTGGCTTGCACCTTTCCAATGCATTTTTTACTCCACTCCATAATTTGTCCTAAAATTTCTATATGTACACTTTTCACCTGATGGAGGGACTACATGACATTAGGCTACCTTCGCCCATTACAGCCGCCACTAACACCATTTGCTTTTCTCCCCTGCAATTCTTTTTTGCTCTTTCTTGGGTCTTATTATCCTCCGTTGCCGCTGCTGAGAGAGCGATTGCCATGTCTTTGTTCTCTATCTATTTCTTTTGCTCTGAACAGAAGGTAGGGCCTGCCTCCCATTGCCCTCTCTGAGTAAGGCTAAATGGTCCCACACAAAGCTACTCTTCAAAGATAAAATTAAGGTATAAAGACCATGTCATGCAGAGAAGGGTTTTGGCATTTTGGGCAATAGCACAAAATACAGATCAACTAACAGTAGCCAACTCACATTTGTGACTGGTAGCAGTGGCAGATGGAAGGTATCACTTTCACGACTTCAAGGGTATGAAAGGAGCAGTTATTTGGTGGAAATTCAATGATTTGAAACTTACTCGATGGCATATAAGGATATTTTCCCTTTAAAATAAGCCATAAGTGTACATTAACAAGTAACTTTTCATGTTACCACTGAATGGCTACCCCCCGGAAAATATGAACTGAGCATCCTAACTCAAGTCAGTGGGAGTACTCACCGCAGTGCATGGTTCTCAGTGTCCGCTACATATAGGATATTCTTTTTGAAATTGTATGCAAGACCCTGAAAATTCATCGCAAGAGACATGAGATCATTACATAAAAATGCATAACAAAAGCAAGTTCAATTCAATGAAACATGTATTGTTTTCTTCAGAAACACATGAAGGGAAAGCTGATCTTGATAGCTTAGCCTCCTGCCAAAACAAACATCAGTTTTGAAGGGCGTTGAAATGCCCTCTGTTCACATTCAGCAGAGATATTGCATCTCCAGATCTTTGCTCTAGTAAAGCCATGGTACCACCAATCCAGTACCCAGCAGCTGTAAGAGCAGAATTTTATTGCAAGGACACAACATAGCCATGTTCCTTACTTGAGGGCGATTAAACGAGGCAGTATCAAATTGACCATCAAGTAGTCCTTCTTCCGAACTTCCAACTTGGCATATAAATTCCCCGTCCAGGTTAGTGACCACCTTAAGTTTCAGAAATGGGGATAGAACAAACAGCTCAGTACACTCTAAGATAAAGTAGGCTTCATATGTGAAATAAATTTGCCAAATAATGTTAATGACATATTGTTTTCTAAGGTGTATATTAATTAAGGAGAAATATGTTTATTACAATCGTAGCAACTGAGAAATAGATACTCAATGTAAAAGGACAAATACTCACAATTCGATTGTGGTTACTGTCTGATATAAATAATCGATTGTTCTGTACATCAATTGCAAGTTTCCCAGGAAACTTTAGTGGTGAAGTTATTAATCGACTATCCCTGTCCTTCTCCAACGCCAAGGGGAGGGAATTATTCTGTAGTAATTTCCTTTCATCATAAAACTCAAGTGCTGCACCAACTACGTCATCAAGGTCCTGGAGAGAACATGGTTAGAAACGATTGACAGGACATTGGCATATGAACAGCCACACTGAAATAATCCAGCATGGCTTGCTCCTGGAAATGATTTTACATTTGATTAGATAGACTCACTGTATGGAGAAACCTAAAAAAGGCATGCATTTGAAAGGGTATGCAGATAAGTGCATATATGAGGGTAGATGTTTCTTCGCGCGCGGGGGGAATGGAAGCAACAACTGATCTTATTTTTCTTAATGGTAGTGAAGAGCTTTGGAAGAGAAGCACTTCCTCCATTCCAAAATAAGTGTCGTGGTAAGAAAGTACAGAGTGAGTATTACTATACTAACATAGGCAAAACATCAGCGAACAACACTGATTAAACACACTCCGTCTTCATATTATGCTCAGCAATATGCACGTTTCAAGTTTATTTGGGGGTTGAGATTGGTATGGCAGACAGCATAGCATATTTGCTGGTATATCACAGATAGCAGTTGAAAATCAACACACAACATCAAGAGTTGGTAAATGTTTATTTGCTTGGTTCTAAATATAGAATTAAGTTTTTGAAACCTTGCTCCTTGCTAATGCTTCAACTCTTCAAAATGCATTTAAATATTTTTTGTAGGGTTAAAGCATGCAAAAATAGATAGCTTATACATGAGAATATTAACACACGACTTAGGACTTGAGTCTCATCTTTGGGAAAGATGTCCATCAATACCTTTCTGTGGCCTTCGCCTGATATTTGTGCTAGAACCTTTCCATTGGGCGCGACAACCACAAACGTCGGCCAAGAGTTCACCCCCAGTTCTCTCCACAAGTACATGTCACCGTCATTTACAACCTTTGATGAAAAGGTGGAGGGTCAAATAAGTTACATAGTGCGCAAACACACGGTCCCACGTGCGCACACAAAAAACACATGATAGTCACTCCAGGAAGAAGTAAATACAATGGCAAGAGACTGACTGAGAAAAGTGATATTTGTTTTAGAGAACACACATGAGGACATATATTCTTGCATAAACAGATAGTCTCGTGTACAACAAAGTACTGAACAGAAAAATAAGTGCAACTGCCAACAGCAAGGTTGCCTGACAAAATACTAACAGGACATCTACAAACTAAACAACTAATTCTGAACAATAATGATATGCGCATGTACCGGTAATAGAAATGCATGGAAAAGAACGAGATGCAAAAGGGGAAATTTGGGGAAAATGGATATTTGCCACCACAAATCTCAATGACATGTGACCGAAGGGACCAGATGTCAGTCAGGCATCAGTGGCAACTCATTCTTTGAAGTGGCCAATATCCAACTTTTCCTTTCAAAATACTCGGCACATTTTTTTTCTCTTGATCACTCACCCCAGTGTGTGTTATTTTATATTAGAAGAAAGCGTTGAAATGAAGGTAGGTCTTACAACAGAAAAACAACCTGAAAAAACAGAAAACTAAAAAAACAAAAGCAGGCTAAAGCTACAAGAAGAAACAGAAGAACTAAGAACCGATGCCAAAAGCCCAAAAGCCCAAAACCAAAACTGTGCAGCTAGCATACTGCTGTGTACATATAAAATTTAAAGAAATAAACGAGTACTTGTCCAAAGTGAGACTGCAAATTGAGCACGTGAAGGCACTTGAATGATGCTCTCCAGTTGAACATTTCAAGAGTTATGGCTGTTGCCTTACTGGATGAGTAACGTTGTAGCGCAGGACAGCACTGCGGATGGCTTCAAGATCTTTTTCATTGTCAAATTTGGCAGAATGAACACCAACAACAGTGAACTGCACACAGTCAAGCAACATGTAAATATCTGATACATCCATCTTCCAACTTATCAAGGTCTTTAAGTGACAAAAAAACACTAAGGCGAACAATCTATCTTTCCCAGAGACCGGATACGATGAGGAGCGCTCCCCACCCGCCCCGCTCCTCCTAGCTCCCCCGCCCGCTTCGTCCCAGCCGCCGGTGAATCCCCGCCGGTAGCCCTCCCACCTCCCCCCTCCCCGCCACCCCCCCTCC